>NW_027552946.1:0-51074 GCF_045843805.1 Urocitellus parryii
CTCAAGCGGTAGCGCGCTCGCCTGGCATGCGTGCGGCCCGGGTTCGATCCTCAGCACCACAAACAAACAAAGGTGTTGTGTCCGCCAAGAACTAAAAATAAATAAATATTTAAAAAAAAAAGAGAGTCTCCTCTACAAACTTCAAAAATATTTATTTATTTTCTGCATTGATCTCTTTTTTGTATGATATATAATAGTAGTCAGATTTCATCCGATTGCATTTGTATATTTAACTTCCACACATGGTGTAATATAAAGTTGATCGGTAGTAGGTTTGTTTCCAATACAATTTCCATGTCTATGTGACTATGTTTCAGGATTAATTCTAATTTTCTGTGAATATTTTTGTATTATAAAAAGCTGCCTTGATTACTGTAGCTTAAAAAGTGTTCATAAAAACTTTTGGTATGCTGCCGGTGAGGAGCTGAAGGAGGCCCGCATGCGGATCGAGTCCCCCAGCTACCAGATCTCCAGCCTCCAGAAGCAGGCCAGTGCTGCTGAGGACCGCATCCGAGAGCTGGAAGGGGCCAGGACTGAGGAGCGGGAGAAGTTCCGGAAGACGCTGGACGCCAAGGAGCAGGAGATGATGGAGATGCGTGATGTGATGCAGCAACAGCTGGCCGAGTACCAGGAGTTGCTGGACGTCCAGTTGACCTTGGACATGGAGATCAGCGCCTACCGCAAGCTCCTAGAGGGCGAGGAGGAGAGGCTGAAGCTGGCTCCCAGCCCCTCCTCACGGGTCACCATCTCACGGGCCACCTGGAGCAGCAGCAGCAGCAGCATGTCCAGAGCTGGGCGTTCAAGCCGAAGCAAGCGGCTGCGTCTGGAGGCGGAGGAGCCCCCAGGCAGCGGCTCAAGTGGCATTGGCTCGGGCAGCATTGGCTCGGGCAGCAGCAGCAGCAGCTTCCTCCTGGCCCAGCAGGCCTCGGCCACCTGCAGCGTCAGCACGGAGGAGACTGACCTGGAGGGCAGGTTCCTGCGGCTCAAGAAGGACTCAGACAAGGATCAGTCCCTGGGGAACTGGAGGATTAAGAGGCAGGTCCTGGAGGGCGATGAGATCGCCTGTAAGTTCACACCCAAGTACGTCCTGCGGGCCGGCCAGACAGTCACGGTGTGGGCAGCTGGTGCCGGGGTGGCCCACAGCCCCCCGCCACCCTGGTGTGGAAGAGCCAGAGCAGCTGGGGCTCGGGCGAAAGTTTCCGCACTGTGCTGGTCCACGCCGATGGAGAGGAAGTGGCCACAGGAGCAGTGAAGCAGTCTTCTGTGGTGCGGGAGAAGGAGAACCGGGAGGATCTTTTCCACCAGCAGGGGGACCCACGGACCACCTCGAGGGGCTGCTGCCTGATGTAACCGAGCACTCGGCATCTACACACTGTTCCTCACCCAGAGCCACTGAAAACTATTTTTCTAAAATCGGAAAAAAAAAAAAAAAAAAAAAACTTTTGGTATCTAATGATTCACTTCTCAAAAATATTTCTGCCTTATTCAACATGCCAATGCTAAAATTTTTAAAACGTCTTACTAATTTAGATACACACACACATAAACACATAGCACACACACAGACACAAGCACATACACACACACACACTCACACACACACTCTGGAGATTTTTGTTTACTACTAAAATGAATCTACAGGTAACTTTGTTGAAAGTGAACAGTTTTGCCACACTGACTCTTCTAATTCATGAGCAAGGATCTGACCATATTTATTTAGGCTTTTAAATATTTCTTTGAAAATGTTTCAGAGTTTCTGTGTAGAGTATTAAATATTTTGTTTGACTTAGCAGTAGGACTTTTGTGGAACCTGTGTTTATTAAAATTTATCTTTACACACAAAACCAAAATAATTGTATTTAATGCAAATTCAGAAAACATACTAAAACAAAACTTATTTGTCCTTGACAACCTGAGGTTCAGTGTGGACTTTGTCAATACAACACTAAAGACCTGACCCAAGAAAAATTAATTGATAACTAGATTTATTTACATACTGTCTATGGTTTATTGAATTCTACAATGGTAGAATCAAATAATGTGAGATAAATCTACCCACCATGCCTACCACAAAGATTAAAATATTTACTTTTCAGAAAACAATTTGAAAATCTCTCCATTAAAACAATGATATTATTTTCAGAGTGAGCATTTACTAAAAAAGAAAGAAAGAAATACAGAAAGAAAGAAAGAAAAATAAAGAAAGAAAGAAAGAAAGAAAAAAGAAAGAAAGAAAGAAAAATTTACTTTAATTCCACGTTTTCACTCAATATGTTACATTAAAATTTTATTTATTACTCCTTCAGGTATGTTCACGAAGAAGAAGAAGAAGAAGAAGAAGAAGAAGAAGAAGCAGAAGAAGAAGAAGCAGAAGAAGAAGAAGAAGAAGAAGAAGAAGAAGAAGAAGAAGAAGAAGAAGAAAAAGAAGAAGAAGAAGAAGAAAGAGAGAGAGAGAGAGAGAGAGTAAATAAAATGACAAATTTGTGAAACATATTCCCTGTATTCCCTGTTTAATGGATTGTTTTTTATGTGGAATCAGAGTACATATACCATGAAAAAACTTTGTGTAAAGTACCTAATACAAAAAATGGTTTTAAGTAAAATGTCTTAAGAATCAATTTTAAAAAGGAGTTTATTTTAGTGAATACTTTTAATTTTAATGTAATCTAATTTATGGAAATCATCTTCTTGATTTTAAAATAGAACAGTCTAAGAAAGTGAGGTACGCAGATGACAAAAACATTAAGAGAGTCTCCTCTGTTTGGCTGGGGATGTGGCTCAAGCGGTAGCGCGCTCGCCTGGCATGCGTGCGGCCCGGGTTCGATCCTCAGCACCACAAACAAACAAAGGTGTTGTGTCCGCCAAGAACTAAAAATAAATAAATATTTAAAAAAAAAAGAGAGTCTCCTCTACAAACTTCAAAAATATTTATTTATTTTCTGCATTGATCTCTTTTTTGTATGATATATAATAGTAGTCAGATTTCATCCGATTGCATTTGTATATTTAACTTCCACACATGGTGTAATATAAAGTTGATCGGTAGTAGGTTTGTTTCCAATACAATTTCCATGTCTATGTGACTATGTTTCAGGATTAATTCTAATTTTCTGTGAATATTTTTGTATTATAAAAAGCTGCCTTGATTACTGTAGCTTAAAAAGTGTTCATAAAAACTTTTGGTATGCTGCCGGTGAGGAGCTGAAGGAGGCCCGCATGCGGATCGAGTCCCCCAGCTACCAGATCTCCAGCCTCCAGAAGCAGGCCAGTGCTGCTGAGGACCGCATCCGAGAGCTGGAAGGGGCCAGGACTGAGGAGCGGGAGAAGTTCCGGAAGACGCTGGACGCCAAGGAGCAGGAGATGATGGAGATGCGTGATGTGATGCAGCAACAGCTGGCCGAGTACCAGGAGTTGCTGGACGTCCAGTTGACCTTGGACATGGAGATCAGCGCCTACCGCAAGCTCCTAGAGGGCGAGGAGGAGAGGCTGAAGCTGGCTCCCAGCCCCTCCTCACGGGTCACCATCTCACGGGCCACCTGGAGCAGCAGCAGCAGCAGCATGTCCAGAGCTGGGCGTTCAAGCCGAAGCAAGCGGCTGCGTCTGGAGGCGGAGGAGCCCCCAGGCAGCGGCTCAAGTGGCATTGGCTCGGGCAGCATTGGCTCGGGCAGCAGCAGCAGCAGCTTCCTCCTGGCCCAGCAGGCCTCGGCCACCTGCAGCGTCAGCACGGAGGAGACTGACCTGGAGGGCAGGTTCCTGCGGCTCAAGAAGGACTCAGACAAGGATCAGTCCCTGGGGAACTGGAGGATTAAGAGGCAGGTCCTGGAGGGCGATGAGATCGCCTGTAAGTTCACACCCAAGTACGTCCTGCGGGCCGGCCAGACAGTCACGGTGTGGGCAGCTGGTGCCGGGGTGGCCCACAGCCCCCCGCCACCCTGGTGTGGAAGAGCCAGAGCAGCTGGGGCTCGGGCGAAAGTTTCCGCACTGTGCTGGTCCACGCCGATGGAGAGGAAGTGGCCACAGGAGCAGTGAAGCAGTCTTCTGTGGTGCGGGAGAAGGAGAACCGGGAGGATCTTTTCCACCAGCAGGGGGACCCACGGACCACCTCGAGGGGCTGCTGCCTGATGTAACCGAGCACTCGGCATCTACACACTGTTCCTCACCCAGAGCCACTGAAAACTATTTTTCTAAAATCGGAAAAAAAAAAAAAAAACTTTTGGTATCTAATGATTCACTTCTCAAAAATATTTCTGCCTTATTCAACATGCCAATGCTAAAATTTTTAAAACGTCTTACTAATTTAGATACACACACACATAAACACATAGCACACACACAGACACAAGCACATACACACACACACACTCACACACACACTCTGGAGATTTTTGTTTACTACTAAAATGAATCTACAGGTAACTTTGTTGAAAGTGAACAGTTTTGCCACACTGACTCTTCTAATTCATGAGCAAGGATCTGACCATATTTATTTAGGCTTTTAAATATTTCTTTGAAAATGTTTCAGAGTTTCTGTGTAGAGTATTAAATATTTTGTTTGACTTAGCAGTAGGACTTTTGTGGAACCTGTGTTTATTAAAATTTATCTTTACACACAAAACCAAAATAATTGTATTTAATGCAAATTCAGAAAACATACTAAAACAAAACTTATTTGTCCTTGACAACCTGAGGTTCAGTGTGGACTTTGTCAATACAACACTAAAGACCTGACCCAAGAAAAATTAATTGATAACTAGATTTATTTACATACTGTCTATGGTTTATTGAATTCTACAATGGTAGAATCAAATAATGTGAGATAAATCTACCCACCATGCCTACCACAAAGATTAAAATATTTACTTTTCAGAAAACAATTTGAAAATCTCTCCATTAAAACAATGATATTATTTTCAGAGTGAGCATTTACTAAAAAAGAAAGAAAGAAATACAGAAAGAAAGAAAGAAAAATAAAGAAAGAAAGAAAGAAAGAAAAAAGAAAGAAAGAAAGAAAAATTTACTTTAATTCCACGTTTTCACTCAATATGTTACATTAAAATTTTATTTATTACTCCTTCAGGTATGTTCACGAAGAAGAAGAAGAAGAAGAAGAAGAAGAAGAAGAAGAAGAAGAAGCAGAAGAAGAAGAAGCAGAAGAAGAAGAAGAAGAAGAAGAAGAAGAAGAAGAAGAAGAAGAAGAAGAAGAAGAAGAAGAAAAAGAAGAAGAAGAAGAAGAAAGAGAGAGAGAGAGAGAGAGAGTAAATAAAATGACAAATTTGTGAAACATATTCCCTGTATTCCCTGTTTAATGGATTGTTTTTTATGTGGAATCAGAGTACATATACCATGAAAAAACTTTGTGTAAAGTACCTAATACAAAAAATGGTTTTAAGTAAAATGTCTTAAGAATCAATTTTAAAAAGGAGTTTATTTTAGTGAATACTTTTAATTTTAATGTAATCTAATTTATGGAAATCATCTTCTTGATTTTAAAATAGAACAGTCTAAGAAAGTGAGGTACGCAGATGACAAAAACATTAAGAGAGTCTCCTCTGTTTGGCTGGGGATGTGGCTCAAGCGGTAGCGCGCTCGCCTGGCATGCGTGCGCCCGGGTTCGATCCTCAGCACCACAAACAAACAAAGGTGTTGTGTCCGCCAAGAACTAAAAATAAATAAATATTTAAAAAAAAAGAGAGTCTCCTCTACAAACTTCAAAAATATTTATTTATTTTCTGCATTGATCTCTTTTTTGTATGATATATAATAGTAGTCAGATTTCATCCGATTGCATTTGTATATTTAACTTCCACACATGGTGTAATATAAAGTTGATCGGTAGTAGGTTTGTTTCCAATACAATTTCCATGTCTATGTGACTATGTTTCAGGATTAATTCTAATTTTCTGTGAATATTTTTGTATTATAAAAAGCTGCCTTGATTACTGTAGCTTAAAAAGTGTTCATAAAAACTTTTGGTATGCTGCCGGTGAGGAGCTGAAGGAGGCCCGCATGCGGATCGAGTCCCCCAGCTACCAGATCTCCAGCCTCCAGAAGCAGGCCAGTGCTGCTGAGGACCGCATCCGAGAGCTGGAAGGGGCCAGGACTGAGGAGCGGGAGAAGTTCCGGAAGACGCTGGACGCCAAGGAGCAGGAGATGATGGAGATGCGTGATGTGATGCAGCAACAGCTGGCCGAGTACCAGGAGTTGCTGGACGTCCAGTTGACCTTGGACATGGAGATCAGCGCCTACCGCAAGCTCCTAGAGGGCGAGGAGGAGAGGCTGAAGCTGGCTCCCAGCCCCTCCTCACGGGTCACCATCTCACGGGCCACCTGGAGCAGCAGCAGCAGCAGCATGTCCAGAGCTGGGCGTTCAAGCCGAAGCAAGCGGCTGCGTCTGGAGGCGGAGGAGCCCCCAGGCAGCGGCTCAAGTGGCATTGGCTCGGGCAGCATTGGCTCGGGCAGCAGCAGCAGCAGCTTCCTCCTGGCCCAGCAGGCCTCGGCCACCTGCAGCGTCAGCACGGAGGAGACTGACCTGGAGGGCAGGTTCCTGCGGCTCAAGAAGGACTCAGACAAGGATCAGTCCCTGGGGAACTGGAGGATTAAGAGGCAGGTCCTGGAGGGCGATGAGATCGCCTGTAAGTTCACACCCAAGTACGTCCTGCGGGCCGGCCAGACAGTCACGGTGTGGGCAGCTGGTGCCGGGGTGGCCCACAGCCCCCCGCCACCCTGGTGTGGAAGAGCCAGAGCAGCTGGGGCTCGGGCGAAAGTTTCCGCACTGTGCTGGTCCACGCCGATGGAGAGGAAGTGGCCACAGGAGCAGTGAAGCAGTCTTCTGTGGTGCGGGAGAAGGAGAACCGGGAGGATCTTTTCCACCAGCAGGGGGACCCACGGACCACCTCGAGGGGCTGCTGCCTGATGTAACCGAGCACTCGGCATCTACACACTGTTCCTCACCCAGAGCCACTGAAAACTATTTTTCTAAAATCGGAAAAAAAAAAAAAAAAAAAAAACTTTTGGTATCTAATGATTCACTTCTCAAAAATATTTCTGCCTTATTCAACATGCCAATGCTAAAATTTTTAAAACGTCTTACTAATTTAGATACACACACACATAAACACATAGCACACACACAGACACAAGCACATACACACACACACACTCACACACACACTCTGGAGATTTTTGTTTACTACTAAAATGAATCTACAGGTAACTTTGTTGAAAGTGAACAGTTTTGCCACACTGACTCTTCTAATTCATGAGCAAGGATCTGACCATATTTATTTAGGCTTTTAAATATTTCTTTGAAAATGTTTCAGAGTTTCTGTGTAGAGTATTAAATATTTTGTTTGACTTAGCAGTAGGACTTTTGTGGAACCTGTGTTTATTAAAATTTATCTTTACACACAAAACCAAAATAATTGTATTTAATGCAAATTCAGAAAACATACTAAAACAAAACTTATTTGTCCTTGACAACCTGAGGTTCAGTGTGGACTTTGTCAATACAACACTAAAGACCTGACCCAAGAAAAATTAATTGATAACTAGATTTATTTACATACTGTCTATGGTTTATTGAATTCTACAATGGTAGAATCAAATAATGTGAGATAAATCTACCCACCATGCCTACCACAAAGATTAAAATATTTACTTTTCAGAAAACAATTTGAAAATCTCTCCATTAAAACAATGATATTATTTTCAGAGTGAGCATTTACTAAAAAAGAAAGAAAGAAATACAGAAAGAAAGAAAGAAAAATAAAGAAAGAAAGAAAGAAAGAAAAAAGAAAGAAAGAAAGAAAAATTTACTTTAATTCCACGTTTTCACTCAATATGTTACATTAAAATTTTATTTATTACTCCTTCAGGTATGTTCACGAAGAAGAAGAAGAAGAAGAAGAAGAAGAAGAAGAAGAAGAAGAAGCAGAAGAAGAAGAAGCAGAAGAAGAAGAAGAAGAAGAAGAAGAAGAAGAAGAAGAAGAAGAAGAAGAAGAAGAAGAAGAAAAAGAAGAAGAAGAAGAAAGAGAGAGAGAGAGAGAGAGAGTAAATAAAATGACAAATTTGTGAAACATATTCCCTGTATTCCCTGTTTAATGGATTGTTTTTTATGTGGAATCAGAGTACATATACCATGAAAAAACTTTGTGTAAAGTACCTAATACAAAAAATGGTTTTAAGTAAAATGTCTTAAGAATCAATTTTAAAAAGGAGTTTATTTTAGTGAATACTTTTAATTTTAATGTAATCTAATTTATGGAAATCATCTTCTTGATTTTAAAATAGAACAGTCTAAGAAAGTGAGGTACGCAGATGACAAAAACATTAAGAGAGTCTCCTCTGTTTGGCTGGGGATGTGGCTCAAGCGGTAGCGCGCTCGCCTGGCATGCGTGCGCCCGGGTTCGATCCTCAGCACCACAAACAAACAAAGGTGTTGTGTCCGCCAAGAACTAAAAATAAATAAATATTTAAAAAAAAAAGAGAGTCTCCTCTACAAACTTCAAAAATATTTATTTATTTTCTGCATTGATCTCTTTTTTGTATGATATATAATAGTAGTCAGATTTCATCCGATTGCATTTGTATATTTAACTTCCACACATGGTGTAATATAAAGTTGATCGGTAGTAGGTTTGTTTCCAATACAATTTCCATGTCTATGTGACTATGTTTCAGGATTAATTCTAATTTTCTGTGAATATTTTTGTATTATAAAAAGCTGCCTTGATTACTGTAGCTTAAAAAGTGTTCATAAAAACTTTTGGTATGCTGCCGGTGAGGAGCTGAAGGAGGCCCGCATGCGGATCGAGTCCCCCAGCTACCAGATCTCCAGCCTCCAGAAGCAGGCCAGTGCTGCTGAGGACCGCATCCGAGAGCTGGAAGGGGCCAGGACTGAGGAGCGGGAGAAGTTCCGGAAGACGCTGGACGCCAAGGAGCAGGAGATGATGGAGATGCGTGATGTGATGCAGCAACAGCTGGCCGAGTACCAGGAGTTGCTGGACGTCCAGTTGACCTTGGACATGGAGATCAGCGCCTACCGCAAGCTCCTAGAGGGCGAGGAGGAGAGGCTGAAGCTGGCTCCCAGCCCCTCCTCACGGGTCACCATCTCACGGGCCACCTGGAGCAGCAGCAGCAGCAGCATGTCCAGAGCTGGGCGTTCAAGCCGAAGCAAGCGGCTGCGTCTGGAGGCGGAGGAGCCCCCAGGCAGCGGCTCAAGTGGCATTGGCTCGGGCAGCATTGGCTCGGGCAGCAGCAGCAGCAGCTTCCTCCTGGCCCAGCAGGCCTCGGCCACCTGCAGCGTCAGCACGGAGGAGACTGACCTGGAGGGCAGGTTCCTGCGGCTCAAGAAGGACTCAGACAAGGATCAGTCCCTGGGGAACTGGAGGATTAAGAGGCAGGTCCTGGAGGGCGATGAGATCGCCTGTAAGTTCACACCCAAGTACGTCCTGCGGGCCGGCCAGACAGTCACGGTGTGGGCAGCTGGTGCCGGGGTGGCCCACAGCCCCCCGCCACCCTGGTGTGGAAGAGCCAGAGCAGCTGGGGCTCGGGCGAAAGTTTCCGCACTGTGCTGGTCCACGCCGATGGAGAGGAAGTGGCCACAGGAGCAGTGAAGCAGTCTTCTGTGGTGCGGGAGAAGGAGAACCGGGAGGATCTTTTCCACCAGCAGGGGGACCCACGGACCACCTCGAGGGGCTGCTGCCTGATGTAACCGAGCACTCGGCATCTACACACTGTTCCTCACCCAGAGCCACTGAAAACTATTTTTCTAAAATCGGAAAAAAAAAAAAAAAAAAAAACTTTTGGTATCTAATGATTCACTTCTCAAAAATATTTCTGCCTTATTCAACATGCCAATGCTAAAATTTTTAAAACGTCTTACTAATTTAGATACACACACACATAAACACATAGCACACACACAGACACAAGCACATACACACACACACACTCACACACACACTCTGGAGATTTTTGTTTACTACTAAAATGAATCTACAGGTAACTTTGTTGAAAGTGAACAGTTTTGCCACACTGACTCTTCTAATTCATGAGCAAGGATCTGACCATATTTATTTAGGCTTTTAAATATTTCTTTGAAAATGTTTCAGAGTTTCTGTGTAGAGTATTAAATATTTTGTTTGACTTAGCAGTAGGACTTTTGTGGAACCTGTGTTTATTAAAATTTATCTTTACACACAAAACCAAAATAATTGTATTTAATGCAAATTCAGAAAACATACTAAAACAAAACTTATTTGTCCTTGACAACCTGAGGTTCAGTGTGGACTTTGTCAATACAACACTAAAGACCTGACCCAAGAAAAATTAATTGATAACTAGATTTATTTACATACTGTCTATGGTTTATTGAATTCTACAATGGTAGAATCAAATAATGTGAGATAAATCTACCCACCATGCCTACCACAAAGATTAAAATATTTACTTTTCAGAAAACAATTTGAAAATCTCTCCATTAAAACAATGATATTATTTTCAGAGTGAGCATTTACTAAAAAAGAAAGAAAGAAATACAGAAAGAAAGAAAGAAAAATAAAGAAAGAAAGAAAGAAAGAAAAAAGAAAGAAAGAAAGAAAAATTTACTTTAATTCCACGTTTTCACTCAATATGTTACATTAAAATTTTATTTATTACTCCTTCAGGTATGTTCACGAAGAAGAAGAAGAAGAAGAAGAAGAAGAAGAAGAAGAAGAAGAAGAAGAAGAAGAAGCAGAAGAAGAAGAAGCAGAAGAAGAAGAAGAAGAAGAAGAAGAAGAAGAAGAAGAAGAAGAAGAAGAAGAAGAAGCAGAAGAAGAAGAAGAAGAAGAAGAAGAAGAAGAAGAAGAAGAAGAAGAAGAAGAAGAAGAAGAAGAAGAAAGAGAGAGAGAGAGAGAGTAAATAAAATGACAAATTTGTGAAACATATTCCCTGTATTCCCTGTTTAATGGATTGTTTTTTATGTGGAATCAGAGTACATATACCATGAAAAAACTTTGTGTAAAGTACCTAATACAAAAAATGGTTTTAAGTAAAATGTCTTAAGAATCAATTTTAAAAGGAGTTTATTTTAGTGAATACTTTTAATTTTAATGTAATCTAATTTATGGAAATCATCTTCTTGATTTTAAAATAGAACAGTCTAAGAAAGTGAGGTACGCAGATGACAAAAACATTAAGAGAGTCTCCTCTGTTTGGCTGGGGATGTGGCTCAAGCGGTAGCGCGCTCGCCTGGCATGCGTGCGGCCCGGGTTCGATCCTCAGCACCACAAACAAACAAAGGTGTTGTGTCCGCCAAGAACTAAAAATAAATAAATATTTAAAAAAAAAAGAGAGTCTCCTCTACAAACTTCAAAAATATTTATTTATTTTCTGCATTGATCTCTTTTTTGTATGATATATAATAGTAGTCAGATTTCATCCGATTGCATTTGTATATTTAACTTCCACACATGGTGTAATATAAAGTTGATCGGTAGTAGGTTTGTTTCCAATACAATTTCCATGTCTATGTGACTATGTTTCAGGATTAATTCTAATTTTCTGTGAATATTTTTGTATTATAAAAAGCTGCCTTGATTACTGTAGCTTAAAAAGTGTTCATAAAAACTTTTGGTATGCTGCCGGTGAGGAGCTGAAGGAGGCCCGCATGCGGATCGAGTCCCCCAGCTACCAGATCTCCAGCCTCCAGAAGCAGGCCAGTGCTGCTGAGGACCGCATCCGAGAGCTGGAAGGGGCCAGGACTGAGGAGCGGGAGAAGTTCCGGAAGACGCTGGACGCCAAGGAGCAGGAGATGATGGAGATGCGTGATGTGATGCAGCAACAGCTGGCCGAGTACCAGGAGTTGCTGGACGTCCAGTTGACCTTGGACATGGAGATCAGCGCCTACCGCAAGCTCCTAGAGGGCGAGGAGGAGAGGCTGAAGCTGGCTCCCAGCCCCTCCTCACGGGTCACCATCTCACGGGCCACCTGGAGCAGCAGCAGCAGCAGCATGTCCAGAGCTGGGCGTTCAAGCCGAAGCAAGCGGCTGCGTCTGGAGGCGGAGGAGCCCCCAGGCAGCGGCTCAAGTGGCATTGGCTCGGGCAGCATTGGCTCGGGCAGCAGCAGCAGCAGCTTCCTCCTGGCCCAGCAGGCCTCGGCCACCTGCAGCGTCAGCACGGAGGAGACTGACCTGGAGGGCAGGTTCCTGCGGCTCAAGAAGGACTCAGACAAGGATCAGTCCCTGGGGAACTGGAGGATTAAGAGGCAGGTCCTGGAGGGCGATGAGATCGCCTGTAAGTTCACACCCAAGTACGTCCTGCGGGCCGGCCAGACAGTCACGGTGTGGGCAGCTGGTGCCGGGGTGGCCCACAGCCCCCCGCCACCCTGGTGTGGAAGAGCCAGAGCAGCTGGGGCTCGGGCGAAAGTTTCCGCACTGTGCTGGTCCACGCCGATGGAGAGGAAGTGGCCACAGGAGCAGTGAAGCAGTCTTCTGTGGTGCGGGAGAAGGAGAACCGGGAGGATCTTTTCCACCAGCAGGGGGACCCACGGACCACCTCGAGGGGCTGCTGCCTGATGTAACCGAGCACTCGGCATCTACACACTGTTCCTCACCCAGAGCCACTGAAAACTATTTTTCTAAAATCGGAAAAAAAAAAAAAAAAAAAAAACTTTTGGTATCTAATGATTCACTTCTCAAAAATATTTCTGCCTTATTCAACATGCCAATGCTAAAATTTTTAAAACGTCTTACTAATTTAGATACACACACACATAAACACATAGCACACACACAGACACAAGCACATACACACACACACACTCACACACACACTCTGGAGATTTTTGTTTACTACTAAAATGAATCTACAGGTAACTTTGTTGAAAGTGAACAGTTTTGCCACACTGACTCTTCTAATTCATGAGCAAGGATCTGACCATATTTATTTAGGCTTTTAAATATTTCTTTGAAAATGTTTCAGAGTTTCTGTGTAGAGTATTAAATATTTTGTTTGACTTAGCAGTAGGACTTTTGTGGAACCTGTGTTTATTAAAATTTCTCTTTACACACAAAACCAAAATAATTGTATTTAATGCAAATTCAGAAAACATACTAAAAGAAAACTTATTTGTCCTTGACAACCTGAGGTTCAGTGTGGACTTTGTCAATACAACACTAAAGACCTGACCCAAGAAAAATTAATTGATAACTAGATTTATTTACATACTGTCTATGGTTTATTGAATTCTACAATGGTAGAATCAAATAATGTGAGATAAATCTACCCACCATGCCTACCACAAAGATTAAAATATTTACTTTTCAGAAAACAATTTGAAAATCTCTCCATTAAAACAATGATATTATTTTCAGAGTGAGCATTTACTAAAAAAGAAAAAAAGAAATACAGAAAGAAAGAAAGAAAAATAAAGAAAGAAAGAAAGAAAGAAAAAAGAAAGAAAGAAAGAAAAATTTACTTTAATTCCACGTTTTCACTCAATATGTTACATTAAAATTTTATTTATTACTCCTTCAGGTATGTTCACGAAGAAGAAGAAGAAGAAGAAGAAGAAGAAGAAGAAGAAGAAGAAGAAGAAGAAGAAGAAGAAGAAGAAGAAGAAGAAAAAGAAGAGGAAGAAGCAGAAGAAGAAGAAGAAGAAGAAGAAGAAGAAGAAGAAGAAGAAGAAGAAGAAGAAAAAGAAGAAGAAGAAGAAGAAAGAGAGAGAGAGAGAGAGAGAGAGTAAATAAAATGACAAATTTGTGAAACATATTCCCTGTATTCCCTGTTTAATGGATTGTTTTTTATGTGGAATCAGAGTACATATACCATGAAAAAACTTTGTGTAAAGTACCTATACAAAAAATGGTTTTAAGTAAAATGTCTTAAGAATCAATTTTAAAAAGGAGTTTATTTTAGTGAATACTTTTAATTTTAATGTAATCTAATTTATGGAAATCATCTTCTTGATTTTAAAATAGAACACTCTAAGAAAGTGAGGTACGCAGATGACAAAAACATTAAGAGAGTCTCCTCTGTTTGGCTGGGGATGTGGCTCAAGCGGTAGCGCGCTCGCCTGGCATGCGTGCGGCCCGGGTTCGATCCTCAGCACCACAAACAAACAAAGGTGTTGTGTCCGCCAAGAACTAAAAATAAATAAATATTTAAAAAAAAAAGAGAGTCTCCTCTACAAACTTCAAAAATATTTATTTATTTTCTGCATTGATCTCTTTTTTGTATGATATATAATAGTAGTCAGATTTCATCCGATTGCATTTGTATATTTAACTTCCACACATGGTGTAATATAAAGTTGATCGGTAGTAGGTTTGTTTCCAATACAATTTCCATGTCTATGTGACTATGTTTCAGGATTAATTCTAATTTTCTGTGAATATTTTTGTATTATAAAAAGCTGCCTTGATTACTGTAGCTTAAAAAGTGTTCATAAAAACTTTTGGTATGCTGCCGGTGAGGAGCTGAAGGAGGCCCGCATGCGGATCGAGTCCCCCAGCTACCAGATCTCCAGCCTCCAGAAGCAGGCCAGTGCTGCTGAGGACCGCATCCGAGAGCTGGAAGGGGCCAGGACTGAGGAGCGGGAGAAGTTCCGGAAGACGCTGGACGCCAAGGAGCAGGAGATGATGGAGATGCGTGATGTGATGCAGCAACAGCTGGCCGAGTACCAGGAGTTGCTGGACGTCCAGTTGACCTTGGACATGGAGATCAGCGCCTACCGCAAGCTCCTAGAGGGCGAGGAGGAGAGGCTGAAGCTGGCTCCCAGCCCCTCCTCACGGGTCACCATCTCACGGGCCACCTGGAGCAGCAGCAGCAGCAGCATGTCCAGAGCTGGGCGTTCAAGCCGAAGCAAGCGGCTGCGTCTGGAGGCGGAGGAGCCCCCAGGCAGCGGCTCAAGTGGCATTGGCTCGGGCAGCATTGGCTCGGGCAGCAGCAGCAGCAGCTTCCTCCTGGCCCAGCAGGCCTCGGCCACCTGCAGCGTCAGCACGGAGGAGACTGACCTGGAGGGCAGGTTCCTGCGGCTCAAGAAGGACTCAGACAAGGATCAGTCCCTGGGGAACTGGAGGATTAAGAGGCAGGTCCTGGAGGGCGATGAGATCGCCTGTAAGTTCACACCCAAGTACGTCCTGCGGGCCGGCCAGACAGTCACGGTGTGGGCAGCTGGTGCCGGGGTGGCCCACAGCCCCCCGCCACCCTGGTGTGGAAGAGCCAGAGCAGCTGGGGCTCGGGCGAAAGTTTCCGCACTGTGCTGGTCCACGCCGATGGAGAGGAAGTGGCCACAGGAGCAGTGAAGCAGTCTTCTGTGGTGCGGGAGAAGGAGAACCGGGAGGATCTTTTCCACCAGCAGGGGGACCCACGGACCACCTCGAGGGGCTGCTGCCTGATGTAACCGAGCACTCGGCATCTACACACTGTTCCTCACCCAGAGCCACTGAAAACTATTTTTCTAAAATCGGAAAAAAAAAAAAAAAACTTTTGGTATCTAATGATTCACTTCTCAAAAATATTTCTGCCTTATTCAACATGCCAATGCTAAAATTTTTAAAACGTCTTACTAATTTAGATACACACACACATAAACACATAGCACACACACAGACACAAGCACATACACACACACACACTCACACACACACTCTGGAGATTTTTGTTTACTACTAAAATGAATCTACAGGTAACTTTGTTGAAAGTGAACAGTTTTGCCACACTGACTCTTCTAATTCATGAGCAAGGATCTGACCATATTTATTTAGGCTTTTAAATATTTCTTTGAAAATGTTTCAGAGTTTCTGTGTAGAGTATTAAATATTTTGTTTGACTTAGCAGTAGGACTTTTGTGGAACCTGTGTTTATTAAAATTTATCTTTACACACAAAACCAAAATAATTGTATTTAATGCAAATTCAGAAAACATACTAAAACAAAACTTATTTGTCCTTGACAACCTGAGGTTCAGTGTGGACTTTGTCAATACAACACTAAAGACCTGACCCAAGAAAAATTAATTGATAACTAGATTTATTTACATACTGTCTATGGTTTATTGAATTCTACAATGGTAGAATCAAATAATGTGAGATAAATCTACCCACCATGCCTACCACAAAGATTAAAATATTTACTTTTCAGAAAACAATTTGAAAATCTCTCCATTAAAACAATGATATTATTTTCAGAGTGAGCATTTACTAAAAAAGAAAGAAAGAAATACAGAAAGAAAGAAAGAAAAATAAAGAAAGAAAGAAAGAAAGAAAAAAGAAAGAAAGAAAGAAAAATTTACTTTAATTCCACGTTTTCACTCAATATGTTACATTAAAATTTTATTTATTACTCCTTCAGGTATGTTCACGAAGAAGAAGAAGAAGAAGAAGAAGAAGAAGAAGAAGAAGAAGAAGCAGAAGAAGAAGAAGAAGAAGAAGAAGAAGAAGAAGAAGAAGAAGAAGAAGAAGAAGAAAAAGAAGAAGAAGAAGAAGAAAGAGAGAGAGAGAGAGAGAGAGTAAATAAAATGACAAATTTGTGAAACATATTCCCTGTATTCCCTGTTTAATGGATTGTTTTTTATGTGGAATCAGAGTACATATACCATGAAAAAACTTTGTGTAAAGTACCTATACAAAAAATGGTTTTAAGTAAAATGTCTTAAGAATCAATTTTAAAAAGGAGTTTATTTTAGTGAATACTTTTAATTTTAATGTAATCTAATTTATGGAAATCATCTTCTTGATTTTAAAATAGAACACTCTAAGAAAGTGAGGTACGCAGATGACAAAAACATTAAGAGAGTCTCCTCTGTTTGGCTGGGGATGTGGCTCAAGCGGTAGCGCGCTCGCCTGGCATGCGTGCGGCCCGGGTTCGATCCTCAGCACCACAAACAAACAAAGGTGTTGTGTCCGCCAAGAACTAAAAATAAATAAATATTTAAAAAAAAAGAGAGTCTCCTCTACAAACTTCAAAAATATTTATTTATTTTCTGCATTGATCTCTTTTTTGTATGATATATAATAGTAGTCAGATTTCATCCGATTGCATTTGTATATTTAACTTCCACACATGGTGTAATATAAAGTTGATCGGTAGTAGGTTTGTTTCCAATACAATTTCCATGTCTATGTGACTATGTTTCAGGATTAATTCTAATTTTCTGTGAATATTTTTGTATTATAAAAAGCTGCCTTGATTACTGTAGCTTAAAAAGTGTTCATAAAAACTTTTGGTATGCTGCCGGTGAGGAGCTGAAGGAGGCCCGCATGCGGATCGAGTCCCCCAGCTACCAGATCTCCAGCCTCCAGAAGCAGGCCAGTGCTGCTGAGGACCGCATCCGAGAGCTGGAAGGGGCCAGGACTGAGGAGCGGGAGAAGTTCCGGAAGACGCTGGACGCCAAGGAGCAGGAGATGATGGAGATGCGTGATGTGATGCAGCAACAGCTGGCCGAGTACCAGGAGTTGCTGGACGTCCAGTTGACCTTGGACATGGAGATCAGCGCCTACCGCAAGCTCCTAGAGGGCGAGGAGGAGAGGCTGAAGCTGGCTCCCAGCCCCTCCTCACGGGTCACCATCTCACGGGCCACCTGGAGCAGCAGCAGCAGCAGCATGTCCAGAGCTGGGCGTTCAAGCCGAAGCAAGCGGCTGCGTCTGGAGGCGGAGGAGCCCCCAGGCAGCGGCTCAAGTGGCATTGGCTCGGGCAGCATTGGCTCGGGCAGCAGCAGCAGCAGCTTCCTCCTGGCCCAGCAGGCCTCGGCCACCTGCAGCGTCAGCACGGAGGAGACTGACCTGGAGGGCAGGTTCCTGCGGCTCAAGAAGGACTCAGACAAGGATCAGTCCCTGGGGAACTGGAGGATTAAGAGGCAGGTCCTGGAGGGCGATGAGATCGCCTGTAAGTTCACACCCAAGTACGTCCTGCGGGCCGGCCAGACAGTCACGGTGTGGGCAGCTGGTGCCGGGGTGGCCCACAGCCCCCCGCCACCCTGGTGTGGAAGAGCCAGAGCAGCTGGGGCTCGGGCGAAAGTTTCCGCACTGTGCTGGTCCACGCCGATGGAGAGGAAGTGGCCACAGGAGCAGTGAAGCAGTCTTCTGTGGTGCGGGAGAAGGAGAACCGGGAGGATCTTTTCCACCAGCAGGGGGACCCACGGACCACCTCGAGGGGCTGCTGCCTGATGTAACCGAGCACTCGGCATCTACACACTGTTCCTCACCCAGAGCCACTGAAAACTATTTTTCTAAAATCGGAAAAAAAAAAAAAAAAAAAAAACTTTTGGTATCTAATGATTCACTTCTCAAAAATATTTCTGCCTTATTCAACATGCCAATGCTAAAATTTTTAAAACGTCTTACTAATTTAGATACACACACACATAAACACATAGCACACACACAGACACAAGCACATACACACACACACACTCACACACACACTCTGGAGATTTTTGTTTACTACTAAAATGAATCTACAGGTAACTTTGTTGAAAGTGAACAGTTTTGCCACACTGACTCTTCTAATTCATGAGCAAGGATCTGACCATATTTATTTAGGCTTTTAAATATTTCTTTGAAAATGTTTCAGAGTTTCTGTGTAGAGTATTAAATATTTTGTTTGACTTAGCAGTAGGACTTTTGTGGAACCTGTGTTTATTAAAATTTATCTTTACACACAAAACCAAAATAATTGTATTTAATGCAAATTCAGAAAACATACTAAAACAAAACTTATTTGTCCTTGACAACCTGAGGTTCAGTGTGGACTTTGTCAATACAACACTAAAGACCTGACCCAAGAAAAATTAATTGATAACTAGATTTATTTACATACTGTCTATGGTTTATTGAATTCTACAATGGTAGAATCAAATAATGTGAGATAAATCTACCCACCATGCCTACCACAAAGATTAAAATATTTACTTTTCAGAAAACAATTTGAAAATCTCTCCATTAAAACAATGATATTATTTTCAGAGTGAGCATTTACTAAAAAAGAAAGAAAGAAATACAGAAAGAAAGAAAGAAAAATAAAGAAAGAAAGAAAGAAAGAAAAAAGAAAGAAAGAAAGAAAAATTTACTTTAATTCCACGTTTTCACTCAATATGTTACATTAAAATTTTATTTATTACTCCTTCAGGTATGTTCACGAAGAAGAAGAAGAAGAAGAAGAAGAAGAAGAAGAAGAAGAAGAAGCAGAAGAAGAAGAAGCAGAAGAAGAAGAAGAAGAAGAAGAAGAAGAAGAAGAAGAAGAAGAAGAAAAAGAAGAAGAAGAAGAAGAAAGAGAGAGAGAGAGAGAGAGAGTAAATAAAATGACAAATTTGTGAAACATATTCCCTGTATTCCCTGTTTAATGGATTGTTTTTTATGTGGAATCAGAGTACATATACCATGAAAAAACTTTGTGTAAAGTACCTATACAAAAAATGGTTTTAAGTAAAATGTCTTAAGAATCAATTTTAAAAAGGAGTTTATTTTAGTGAATACTTTTAATTTTAATGTAATCTAATTTATGGAAATCATCTTCTTGATTTTAAAATAGAACAGTCTAAGAAAGTGAGGTACGCAGATGACAAAAACATTAAGAGAGTCTCCTCTGTTTGGCTGGGGATGTGGCTCAAGCGGTAGCGCGCTCGCCTGGCATGCGTGCGGCCCGGGTTCGATCCTCAGCACCACAAACAAACAAAGGTGTTGTGTCCGCCAAGAACTAAAAATAAATAAATATTTAAAAAAAAAGAGAGTCTCCTCTACAAACTTCAAAAATATTTATTTATTTTCTGCATTGATCTCTTTTTTGTATGATATATAATAGTAGTCAGATTTCATCCGATTGCATTTGTATATTTAACTTCCACACATGGTGTAATATAAAGTTGATCGGTAGTAGGTTTGTTTCCAATACAATTTCCATGTCTATGTGACTATGTTTCAGGATTAATTCTAATTTTCTGTGAATATTTTTGTATTATAAAAAGCTGCCTTGATTACTGTAGCTTAAAAAGTGTTCATAAAAACTTTTGGTATGCTGCCGGTGAGGAGCTGAAGGAGGCCCGCATGCGGATCGAGTCCCCCAGCTACCAGATCTCCAGCCTCCAGAAGCAGGCCAGTGCTGCTGAGGACCGCATCCGAGAGCTGGAAGGGGCCAGGACTGAGGAGCGGGAGAAGTTCCGGAAGACGCTGGACGCCAAGGAGCAGGAGATGATGGAGATGCGTGATGTGATGCAGCAACAGCTGGCCGAGTACCAGGAGTTGCTGGACGTCCAGTTGACCTTGGACATGGAGATCAGCGCCTACCGCAAGCTCCTAGAGGGCGAGGAGGAGAGGCTGAAGCTGGCTCCCAGCCCCTCCTCACGGGTCACCATCTCACGGGCCACCTGGAGCAGCAGCAGCAGCAGCATGTCCAGAGCTGGGCGTTCAAGCCGAAGCAAGCGGCTGCGTCTGGAGGCGGAGGAGCCCCCAGGCAGCGGCTCAAGTGGCATTGGCTCGGGCAGCATTGGCTCGGGCAGCATTGGCTCGGGCAGCAGCAGCAGCAGCTTCCTCCTGGCCCAGCAGGCCTCGGCCACCTGCAGCGTCAGCACGGAGGAGACTGACCTGGAGGGCAGGTTCCTGCGGCTCAAGAAGGACTCAGACAAGGATCAGTCCCTGGGGAACTGGAGGATTAAGAGGCAGGTCCTGGAGGGCGATGAGATCGCCTGTAAGTTCACACCCAAGTACGTCCTGCGGGCCGGCCAGACAGTCACGGTGTGGGCAGCTGGTGCCGGGGTGGCCCACAGCCCCCCGCCACCCTGGTGTGGAAGAGCCAGAGCAGCTGGGGCTCGGGCGAAAGTTTCCGCACTGTGCTGGTCCACGCCGATGGAGAGGAAGTGGCCACAGGAGCAGTGAAGCAGTCTTCTGTGGTGCGGGAGAAGGAGAACCGGGAGGATCTTTTCCACCAGCAGGGGGACCCACGGACCACCTCGAGGGGCTGCTGCCTGATGTAACCGAGCACTCGGCATCTACACACTGTTCCTCACCCAGAGCCACTGAAAACTATTTTTCTAAAATCGGAAAAAAAAAAAAAAAAACTTTTGGTATCTAATGATTCACTTCTCAAAAATATTTCTGCCTTATTCAACATGCCAATGCTAAAATTTTTAAAACGTCTTACTAATTTAGATACACACACACATAAACACATAGCACACACACAGACACAAGCACATACACACACACACACTCACACACACACTCTGGAGATTTTTGTTTACTACTAAAATGAATCTACAGGTAACTTTGTTGAAAGTGAACAGTTTTGCCACACTGACTCTTCTAATTCATGAGCAAGGATCTGACCATATTTATTTAGGCTTTTAAATATTTCTTTGAAAATGTTTCAGAGTTTCTGTGTAGAGTATTAAATATTTTGTTTGACTTAGCAGTAGGACTTTTGTGGAACCTGTGTTTATTAAAATTTATCTTTACACACAAAACCAAAATAATTGTATTTAATGCAAATTCAGAAAACATACTAAAACAAAACTTATTTGTCCTTGACAACCTGAGGTTCAGTGTGGACTTTGTCAATACAACACTAAAGACCTGACCCAAGAAAAATTAATTGATAACTAGATTTATTTACATACTGTCTATGGTTTATTGAATTCTGCAATGGTAGAATCAAATAATGTGAGATAAATCTACCCACCATGCCTACCACAAAGATTAAAATATTTACTTTTCAGAAAACAATTTGAAAATCTCTCCATTAAAACAATGATATTATTTTCAGAGTGAGCATTTACTAAAAAAGAAAGAAAGAAATACAGAAAGAAAGAAAGAAAAAGAAAGAAAGAAAGAAAGAAAGAAAAAAGAAAGAAAGAAAGAAAAATTTACTTTAATTCCACGTTTTCACTCAATATGTTACATTAAAATTTTATTTATTACTCCTTCAGGTATGTTCACGAAGAAGAAGAAGAAGAAGAAGAAGAAGAAGAAGAAGAAGAAGAAGAAGAAGAAGAAGCAGAAGAAGAAGAAGAAGCAGAAGAAGAAGAAGCAGAAGAAGAAGAAGCAGAAGAAGAAGAAGAAGAAGAAGAAGAAGAAGAAGAAGAAGAAGAAGAAGAAGAAGAAAAAGAAGAAGAAGAAGAAGAAAGAGAGAGAGAGAGAGAGAGAGTAAATAAAATGACAAATTTGTGAAACATATTCCCTGTATTCCCTGTTTAATGGATTGTTTTTTATGTGGAATCAGAGTACATATACCATGAAAAAACTTTGTATAAAGTACCTATACAAAAAATGGTTTTAAGTAAAATGTCTTAAGAATCAATTTTAAAAAGGAGTTTATTTTAGTGAATACTTTTAATTTTAATGTAATCTAATTTATGGAAATCATCTTCTTGATTTTAAAATAGAACACTCTAAGAAAGTGAGGTACGCAGATGACAAAAACATTAAGAGAGTCTCCTCTGTTTGGCTGGGGATGTGGCTCAAGCGGTAGCGCGCTTGCCTGGCATGCGTGCGGCCCGGGTTCGATCCTCAGCACCACAAACAAACAAAGGTGTTGTGTCCGCCAAGAACTAAAAATAAATAAATATTTAAAAAAAAAGAGAGTCTCCTCTACAAACTTCAAAAATATTTATTTATTTTCTGCATTGATCTCTTTTTTGTATGATATATAATAGTAGTCAGATTTCATCCGATTGCATTTGTATATTTAACTTCCACACATGGTGTAATATAAAGTTGATCGGTAGTAGGTTTGTTTCCAATACAATTTCCATGTCTATGTGACTATGTTTCAGGATTAATTCTAATTTTCTGTGAATATTTTTGTATTATAAAAAGCTGCCTTGATTACTGTAGCTTAAAAAGTGTTCATAAAAACTTTTGGTATGCTGCCGGTGAGGAGCTGAAGGAGGCCCGCATGCGGATCGAGTCCCCCAGCTACCAGATCTCCAGCCTCCAGAAGCAGGCCAGTGCTGCTGAGGACCGCATCCGAGAGCTGGAAGGGGCCAGGACTGAGGAGCGGGAGAAGTTCCGGAAGACGCTGGACGCCAAGGAGCAGGAGATGATGGAGATGCGTGATGTGATGCAGCAACAGCTGGCCGAGTACCAGGAGTTGCTGGACGTCCAGTTGACCTTGGACATGGAGATCAGCGCCTACCGCAAGCTCCTAGAGGGCGAGGAGGAGAGGCTGAAGCTGGCTCCCAGCCCCTCCTCACGGGTCACCATCTCACGGGCCACCTGGAGCAGCAGCAGCAGCATGTCCAGAGCTGGGCGTTCAAGCCGAAGCAAGCGGCTGCGTCTGGAGGCGGAGGAGCCCCCAGGCAGCGGCTCAAGTGGCATTGGCTCGGGCAGCATTGGCTCGGGCAGCAGCAGCAGCAGCTTCCTCCTGGCCCAGCAGGCCTCGGCCACCTGCAGCGTCAGCACGGAGGAGACTGACCTGGAGGGCAGGTTCCTGCGGCTCAAGAAGGACTCAGACAAGGATCAGTCCCTGGGGAACTGGAGGATTAAGAGGCAGGTCCTGGAGGGCGATGAGATCGCCTGTAAGTTCACACCCAAGTACGTCCTGCGGGCCGGCCAGACAGTCACGGTGTGGGCAGCTGGTGCCGGGGTGGCCCACAGCCCCCCGCCACCCTGGTGTGGAAGAGCCAGAGCAGCTGGGGCTCGGGCGAAAGTTTCCGCACTGTGCTGGTCCACGCCGATGGAGAGGAAGTGGCCACAGGAGCAGTGAAGCAGTCTTCTGTGGTGCGGGAGAAGGAGAACCGGGAGGATCTTTTCCACCAGCAGGGGGACCCACGGACCACCTCGAGGGGCTGCTGCCTGATGTAACCGAGCACTCGGCATCTACACACTGTTCCTCACCCAGAGCCACTGAAAACTATTTTTCTAAAATCGGAAAAAAAAAAAAAAAACTTTTGGTATCTAATGATTCACTTCTCAAAAATATTTCTGCCTTATTCAACATGCCAATGCTAAAATTTTTAAAACGTCTTACTAATTTAGATACACACACACATAAACACATAGCACACACACAGACACAAGCACATACACACACACACACTCACACACACACTCTGGAGATTTTTGTTTACTACTAAAATGAATCTACAGGTAACTTTGTTGAAAGTGAACAGTTTTGCCACACTGACTCTTCTAATTCATGAGCAAGGATCTGACCATATTTATTTAGGCTTTTAAATATTTCTTTGAAAATGTTTCAGAGTTTCTGTGTAGAGTATTAAATATTTTGTTTGACTTAGCAGTAGGACTTTTGTGGAACCTGTGTTTATTAAAATTTCTCTTTACACACAAAACCAAAATAATTGTATTTAATGCAAATTCAGAAAACATACTAAAACAAAACTTATTTGTCCTTGACAACCTGAGGTTCAGTGTGGACTTTGTCAATACAACACTAAAGACCTGACCCAAGAAAAATTAATTGATAACTAGATTTATTTACATACTGTCTATGGTTTATTGAATTCTACAATGGTAGAATCAAATAATGTGAGATAAATCTACCCACCATGCCTACCACAAAGATTAAAATATTTACTTTTCAGAAAACAATTTGAAAATCTCTCCATTAAAACAATGATATTATTTTCAGAGTGAGCATTTACTAAAAAAGAAAGAAAGAAATACAGAAAGAAAGAAAGAAAAATAAAGAAAGAAAGAAAGAAAGAAAAAAGAAAGAAAGAAAGAAAAATTTACTTTAATTCCACGTTTTCACTCAATATGTTACATTAAAATTTTATTTATTACTCCTTCAGGTATGTTCACGAAGAAGAAGAAGAAGAAGAAGAAGAAGAAGAAGAAGAAGAAGAAGAAGCAGAAGAAGAAGAAGCAGAAGAAGAAGAAGAAGAAGAAGAAGAAGAAGAAGAAGAAGAAGAAGAAGAAGAAAAAGAAGAAGAAGAAGAAGAAAGAGAGAGAGAGAGAGAGAGAGTAAATAAAATGACAAATTTGTGAAACATATTCCCTGTATTCCCTGTTTAATGGATTGTTTTTTATGTGGAATCAGAGTACATATACCATGAAAAAACTTTGTGTAAAGTACCTAATACAAAAAATGGTTTTAAGTAAAATGTCTTAAGAATCAATTTTAAAAAGGAGTTTATTTTAGTGAATACTTTTAATTTTAATGTAATCTAATTTATGGAAATCATCTTCTTGATTTTAAAATAGAACAGTCTAAGAAAGTGAGGTACGCAGATGACAAAAACATTAAGAGAGTCTCCTCTGTTTGGCTGGGGATGTGGCTCAAGCGGTAGCGCGCTCGCCTGGCATGCGTGCGGCCCGGGTTCGATCCTCAGCACCACAAACAAACAAAGGTGTTGTGTCCGCCAAGAACTAAAAATAAATAAATATTTAAAAAAAAAAGAGAGTCTCCTCTACAAACTTCAAAAATATTTATTTATTTTCTGCATTGATCTCTTTTTTGTATGATATATAATAGTAGTCAGATTTCATCCGATTGCATTTGTATATTTAACTTCCACACATGGTGTAATATAAAGTTGATCGGTAGTAGGTTTGTTTCCAATACAATTTCCATGTCTATGTGACTATGTTTCAGGATTAATTCTAATTTTCTGTGAATATTTTTGTATTATAAAAAGCTGCCTTGATTACTGTAGCTTAAAAAGTGTTCATAAAAACTTTTGGTATGCTGCCGGTGAGGAGCTGAAGGAGGCCCGCATGCGGATCGAGTCCCCCAGCTACCAGATCTCCAGCCTCCAGAAGCAGGCCAGTGCTGCTGAGGACCGCATCCGAGAGCTGGAAGGGGCCAGGACTGAGGAGCGGGAGAAGTTCCGGAAGACGCTGGACGCCAAGGAGCAGGAGATGATGGAGATGCGTGATGTGATGCAGCAACAGCTGGCCGAGTACCAGGAGTTGCTGGACGTCCAGTTGACCTTGGACATGGAGATCAGCGCCTACCGCAAGCTCCTAGAGGGCGAGGAGGAGAGGCTGAAGCTGGCTCCCAGCCCCTCCTCACGGGTCACCATCTCACGGGCCACCTGGAGCAGCAGCAGCAGCAGCATGTCCAGAGCTGGGCGTTCAAGCCGAAGCAAGCGGCTGCGTCTGGAGGCGGAGGAGCCCCCAGGCAGCGGCTCAAGTGGCATTGGCTCGGGCAGCATTGGCTCGGGCAGCAGCAGCAGCAGCTTCCTCCTGGCCCAGCAGGCCTCGGCCACCTGCAGCGTCAGCACGGAGGAGACTGACCTGGAGGGCAGGTTCCTGCGGCTCAAGAAGGACTCAGACAAGGATCAGTCCCTGGGGAACTGGAGGATTAAGAGGCAGGTCCTGGAGGGCGATGAGATCGCCTGTAAGTTCACACCCAAGTACGTCCTGCGGGCCGGCCAGACAGTCACGGTGTGGGCAGCTGGTGCCGGGGTGGCCCACAGCCCCCCGCCACCCTGGTGTGGAAGAGCCAGAGCAGCTGGGGCTCGGGCGAAAGTTTCCGCACTGTGCTGGTCCACGCCGATGGAGAGGAAGTGGCCACAGGAGCAGTGAAGCAGTCTTCTGTGGTGCGGGAGAAGGAGAACCGGGAGGATCTTTTCCACCAGCAGGGGGACCCACGGACCACCTCGAGGGGCTGCTGCCTGATGTAACCGAGCACTCGGCATCTACACACTGTTCCTCACCCAGAGCCACTGAAAACTATTTTTCTAAAATCGGAAAAAAAAAAAAAAACTTTTGGTATCTAATGATTCACTTCTCAAAAATATTTCTGCCTTATTCAACATGCCAATGCTAAAATTTTTAAAACGTCTTACTAATTTAGATACACACACACATAAACACATAGCACACACACAGACACAAGCACATACACACACACACACTCACACACACACTCTGGAGATTTTTGTTTACTACTAAAATGAATCTACAGGTAACTTTGTTGAAAGTGAACAGTTTTGCCACACTGACTCTTCTAATTCATGAGCAAGGATCTGACCATATTTATTTAGGCTTTTAAATATTTCTTTGAAAATGTTTCAGAGTTTCTGTGTAGAGTATTAAATATTTTGTTTGACTTAGCAGTAGGACTTTTGTGGAACCTGTGTTTATTAAAATTTCTCTTTACACACAAAACCAAAATAATTGTATTTAATGCAAATTCAGAAAACATACTAAAACAAAACTTATTTGTCCTTGACAACCTGAGGTTCAGTGTGGACTTTGTCAATACAACACTAAAGACCTGACCCAAGAAAAATTAATTGATAACTAGATTTATTTACATACTGTCTATGGTTTATTGAATTCTACAATGGTAGAATCAAATAATGTGAGATAAATCTACCCACCATGCCTACCACAAAGATTAAAATATTTACTTTTCAGAAAACAATTTGAAAATCTCTCCATTAAAACAATGATATTATTTTCAGAGTGAGCATTTACTAAAAAAGAAAGAAAGAAATACAGAAAGAAAGAAAGAAAAATAAAGAAAGAAAGAAAGAAAGAAAGAAAAAAGAAAGAAAGAAAGAAAAATTTACTTTAATTCCACGTTTTCACTCAATATGTTACATTAAAATTTTATTTATTACTCCTTCAGGTATGTTCACGAAGAAGAAGAAGAAGAAGAAGAAGAAGAAGAAGAAGAAGAAGAAGAAGAAGAAGAAGAAGAAGAAGAAGAAGAAGAAGAAGAAGAAAAAGAAGAGGAAGAAGCAGAAGAAGAAGAAGAAGAAGAAGAAGAAGAAGAAGAAGAAGAAGAAGAAGAAGAAGAAAAAGAAGAAGAAGAAGAAGAAAGAGAGAGAGAGAGAGAGAGAGAGTAAATAAAATGACAAATTTGTGAAACATATTCCCTGTATTCCCTGTTTAATGGATTGTTTTTTATGTGGAATCAGAGTACATATACCATGAAAAAACTTTGTGTAAAGTACCTAATACAAAAAATGGTTTTAAGTAAAATGTCTTAAGAATCAATTTTAAAAAGGAGTTTATTTTAGTGAATACTTTTAATTTTAATGTAATCTAATTTATGGAAATCATCTTCTTGATTTTAAAATAGAACACTCTAAGAAAGTGAGGTACGCAGATGACAAAAACATTAAGAGAGTCTCCTCTGTTTGGCTGGGGATGTGGCTCAAGCGGTAGCGCGCTCGCCTGGCATGCGTGCGGCCCGGGTTCGATCCTCAGCACCACAAACAAACAAAGGTGTTGTGTCCGCCAAGAACTAAAAATAAATAAATATTTAAAAAAAAAAGAGAGTCTCCTCTACAAACTTCAAAAATATTTATTTATTTTCTGCATTGATCTCTTTTTTGTATGATATATAATAGTAGTCAGATTTCATCCGATTGCATTTGTATATTTAACTTCCACACATGGTGTAATATAAAGTTGATCGGTAGTAGGTTTGTTTCCAATACAATTTCCATGTCTATGTGACTATGTTTCAGGATTAATTCTAATTTTCTGTGAATATTTTTGTATTCTAAAAAGCTGCCTTGATTACTGTAGCTTAAAAAGTGTTCATAAAAACTTTTGGTATGCTGCCGGTGAGGAGCTGAAGGAGGCCCGCATGCGGATCGAGTCCCCCAGCTACCAGATCTCCAGCCTCCAGAAGCAGGCCAGTGCTGCTGAGGACCGCATCCGAGAGCTGGAAGGGGCCAGGACTGAGGAGCGGGAGAAGTTCCGGAAGACGCTGGACGCCAAGGAGCAGGAGATGATGGAGATGCGTGATGTGATGCAGCAACAGCTGGCCGAGTACCAGGAGTTGCTGGACGTCCAGTTGACCTTGGACATGGAGATCAGCGCCTACCGCAAGCTCCTAGAGGGCGAGGAGGAGAGGCTGAAGCTGGCTCCCAGCCCCTCCTCACGGGTCACCATCTCACGGGCCACCTGGAGCAGCAGCAGCAGCAGCATGTCCAGAGCTGGGCGTTCAAGCCGAAGCAAGCGGCTGCGTCTGGAGGCGGAGGAGCCCCCAGGCAGCGGCTCAAGTGGCATTGGCTCGGGCAGCATTGGCTCGGGCAGCAGCAGCAGCAGCTTCCTCCTGGCCCAGCAGGCCTCGGCCACCTGCAGCGTCAGCACGGAGGAGACTGACCTGGAGGGCAGGTTCCTGCGGCTCAAGAAGGACTCAGACAAGGATCAGTCCCTGGGGAACTGGAGGATTAAGAGGCAGGTCCTGGAGGGCGATGAGATCGCCTGTAAGTTCACACCCAAGTACGTCCTGCGGGCCGGCCAGACAGTCACGGTGTGGGCAGCTGGTGCCGGGGTGGCCCACAGCCCCCCGCCACCCTGGTGTGGAAGAGCCAGAGCAGCTGGGGCTCTGGCGAAAGTTTCCGCACTGTGCTGGTCCACGCCGATGGAGAGGAAGTGGCCACAGGAGCAGTGAAGCAGTCTTCTGTGGTGCGGGAGAAGGAGAACCGGGAGGATCTTTTCCACCAGCAGGGGGACCCACGGACCACCTCGAGGGGCTGCTGCCTGATGTAACCGAGCACTCGGCATCTACACACTGTTCCTCACCCAGAGCCACTGAAAACTATTTTTCTAAAATCGGAAAAAAAAAAAAAAACTTTTGGTATCTAATGATTCACTTCTCAAAAATATTTCTGCCTTATTCAACATGCCAATGCTAAAATTTTTAAAACGTCTTACTAATTTAGATACACACACACATAAACACATAGCACACACACAGACACAAGCACATACACACACACACACTCACACACACACTCTGGAGATTTTTGTTTACTACTAAAATGAATCTACAGGTAACTTTGTTGAAAGTGAACAGTTTTGCCACACTGACTCTTCTAATTCATGAGCAAGGATCTGACCATATTTATTTAGGCTTTTAAATATTTCTTTGAAAATGTTTCAGAGTTTCTGTGTAGAGTATTAAATATTTTGTTTGACTTAGCAGTAGGACTTTTGTGGAACCTGTGTTTATTAAAATTTATCTTTACACACAAAACCAAAATAATTGTATTTAATGCAAATTCAGAAAACATACTAAAACAAAACTTATTTGTCCTTGACAACCTGAGGTTCAGTGTGGACTTTGTCAATACAACACTAAAGACCTGACCCAAGAAAAATTAATTGATAACTAGATTTATTTACATACTGTCTATGGTTTATTGAATTCTACAATGGTAGAATCAAATAATGTGAGATAAATCTACCCACCATGCCTACCACAAAGATTAAAATATTTACTTTTCAGAAAACAATTTGAAAATCTCTCCATTAAAACAATGATATTATTTTCAGAGTGAGCATTTACTAAAAAAGAAAGAAAGAAATACAGAAAGAAAGAAAGAAAAATAAAGAAAGAAAGAAAGAAAGAAAAAAGAAAGAAAGAAAGAAAAATTTACTTTAATTCCACGTTTTCACTCAATATGTTACATTAAAATTTTATTTATTACTCCTTCAGGTATGTTCACGAAGAAGAAGAAGAAGAAGAAGAAGAAGAAGAAGAAGAAGAAGAAGCAGAAGAAGAAGAAGAAGAAGAAGAAGAAGAAGAAGAAGAAGAAGAAGAAGAAGAAGAAGAAGAAGAAAAAGAAGAAGAAGAAGAAAGAGAGAGAGAGAGAGAGAGAGAGAGAGAGAGAGAGAGTAAATAAAATGACAAATTTGTGAAACATATTCCCTGTATTCCCTGTTTAATGGATTGTTTTTTATGTGGAATCAGAGTACATATACCATGAAAAAACTTTGTGTAAAGTACCTAATACAAAAAATGGTTTTAAGTAAAATGTCTTAAGAATCAATTTTAAAAAGGAGTTTATTTTAGTGAATACTTTTAATTTTAATGTAATCTAATTGATGGAAATCATCTTCTTGATTTTAAAATAGAACACTCTAAGAAAGTGAGGTACGCAGATGACAAAAACATTAAGAGAGTCTCCTCTGTTTGGCTGGGGATGTGGCTCAAGCGGTAGCGCGCTCGCCTGGCATGCGTGCGGCCCGGGTTCGATCCTCAGCACCACAAACAAACAAAGGTGTTGTGTCCGCCAAGAACTAAAAATAAATAAATATTTAAAAAAAAAGAGAGTCTCCTCTACAAACTTCAAAAATATTTATTTATTTTCTGCATTGATCTCTTTTTTGTATGATATATAATAGTAGTCAGATTTCATCCGATTGCATTTGTATATTTAACTTCCACACATGGTGTAATATAAAGTTGATCGGTAGTAGGTTTGTTTCCAATACAATTTCCATGTCTATGTGACTATGTTTCAGGATTAATTCTAATTTTCTGTGAATATTTTTGTATTATAAAAAGCTGCCTTGATTACTGTAGCTTAAAAAGTGTTCATAAAAACTTTTGGTATGCTGCCGGTGAGGAGCTGAAGGAGGCCCGCATGCGGATCGAGTCCCCCAGCTACCAGATCTCCAGCCTCCAGAAGCAGGCCAGTGCTGCTGAGGACCGCATCCGAGAGCTGGAAGGGGCCAGGACTGAGGAGCGGGAGAAGTTCCGGAAGACGCTGGACGCCAAGGAGCAGGAGATGATGGAGATGCGTGATGTGATGCAGCAACAGCTGGCCGAGTACCAGGAGTTGCTGGACGTCCAGTTGACCTTGGACATGGAGATCAGCGCCTACCGCAAGCTCCTAGAGGGCGAGGAGGAGAGGCTGAAGCTGGCTCCCAGCCCCTCCTCACGGGTCACCATCTCACGGGCCACCTGGAGCAGCAGCAGCAGCAGCATGTCCAGAGCTGGGCGTTCAAGCCGAAGCAAGCGGCTGCGTCTGGAGGCGGAGGAGCCCCCAGGCAGCGGCTCAAGTGGCATTGGCTCGGGCAGCATTGGCTCGGGCAGCAGCAGCAGCAGCTTCCTCCTGGCCCAGCAGGCCTCGGCCACCTGCAGCGTCAGCACGGAGGAGACTGACCTGGAGGGCAGGTTCCTGCGGCTCAAGAAGGACTCAGACAAGGATCAGTCCCTGGGGAACTGGAGGATTAAGAGGCAGGTCCTGGAGGGCGATGAGATCGCCTGTAAGTTCACACCCAAGTACGTCCTGCGGGCCGGCCAGACAGTCACGGTGTGGGCAGCTGGTGCCGGGGTGGCCCACAGCCCCCCGCCACCCTGGTGTGGAAGAGCCAGAGCAGCTGGGGCTCGGGCGAAAGTTTCCGCACTGTGCTGGTCCACGCCGATGGAGAGGAAGTGGCCACAGGAGCAGTGAAGCAGTCTTCTGTGGTGCGGGAGAAGGAGAACCGGGAGGATCTTTTCCACCAGCAGGGGGACCCACGGACCACCTCGAGGGGCTGCTGCCTGATGTAACCGAGCACTCGGCATCTACACACTGTTCCTCACCCAGAGCCACTGAAAACTATTTTTCTAAAATCGGAAAAAAAAAAAAAAACTTTTGGTATCTAATGATTCACTTCTCAAAAATATTTCTGCCTTATTCAACATGCCAATGCTAAAATTTTTAAAACGTCTTACTAATTTAGATACACACACACATAAACACATAGCACACACACAGACACAAGCACATACACACACACACACTCACACACACACTCTGGAGATTTTTGTTTACTACTAAAATGAATCTACAGGTAACTTTGTTGAAAGTGAACAGTTTTGCCACACTGACTCTTCTAATTCATGAGCAAGGATCTGACCATATTTATTTAGGCTTTTAAATATTTCTTTGAAAATGTTTCAGAGTTTCTGTGTAGAGTATTAAATATTTTGTTTGACTTAGCAGTAGGACTTTTGTGGAACCTGTGTTTATTAAAATTTCTCTTTACACACAAAACCAAAATAATTGTATTTAATGCAAATTCAGAAAACATACTAAAACAAAACTTATTTGTCCTTGACAACCTGAGGTTCAGTGTGGACTTTGTCAATACAACACTAAAGACCTGACCCAAGAAAAATTAATTGATAACTAGATTTATTTACATACTGTCTATGGTTTATTGAATTCTACAATGGTAGAATCAAATAATGTGAGATAAATCTACCCACCATGCCTACCACAAAGATTAAAATATTTACTTTTCAGAAAACAATTTGAAAATCTCTCCATTAAAACAATGATATTATTTTCAGAGTGAGCATTTACTAAAAAAGAAAGAAAGAAATACAGAAAGAAAGAAAGAAAAATAAAGAAAGAAAGAAAGAAAGAAAGAAAAAAGAAAGAAAGAAAGAAAAATTTACTTTAATTCCACGTTTTCACTCAATATGTTACATTAAAATTTTATTTATTACTCCTTCAGGTATGTTCACGAAGAAGAAGAAGAAGAAGAAGAAGAAGAAGAAGAAGAAGAAGAAGAAGAAGAAGAAGAAGAAGAAGAAGAAGAAGAAGAAGAAAAAGAAGAGGAAGAAGCAGAAGAAGAAGAAGAAGAAGAAGAAGAAGAAGAAGAAGAAGAAGAAGAAGAAGAAGAAAAAGAAGAAGAAGAAGAAGAAAGAGAGAGAGAGAGAGAGAGAGAGTAAATAAAATGACAAATTTGTGAAACATATTCCCTGTATTCCCTGTTTAATGGATTGTTTTTTATGTGGAATCAGAGTACATATACCATGAAAAAACTTTGTGTAAAGTACCTAATACAAAAAATGGTTTTAAGTAAAATGTCTTAAGAATCAATTTTAAAAAGGAGTTTATTTTAGTGAATACTTTTAATTTTAATGTAATCTAATTTATGGAAATCATCTTCTTGATTTTAAAATAGAACACTCTAAGAAAGTGAGGTACGCAGATGACAAAAACATTAAGAGAGTCTCCTCTGTTTGGCTGGGGATGTGGCTCAAGCGGTAGCGCGCTCGCCTGGCATGCGTGCGGCCCGGGTTCGATCCTCAGCACCACAAACAAACAAAGGTGTTGTGTCCGCCAAGAACTAAAAATAAATAAATATTTAAAAAAAAAAGAGAGTCTCCTCTACAAACTTCAAAAATATTTATTTATTTTCTGCATTGATCTCTTTTTTGTATGATATATAATAGTAGTCAGATTTCATCCGATTGCATTTGTATATTTAACTTCCACACATGGTGTAATATAAAGTTGATCGGTAGTAGGTTTGTTTCCAATACAATTTCCATGTCTATGTGACTATGTTTCAGGATTAATTCTAATTTTCTGTGAATATTTTTGTATTCTAAAAAGCTGCCTTGATTACTGTAGCTTAAAAAGTGTTCATAAAAACTTTTGGTATGCTGCCGGTGAGGAGCTGAAGGAGGCCCGCATGCGGATCGAGTCCCCCAGCTACCAGATCTCCAGCCTCCAGAAGCAGGCCAGTGCTGCTGAGGACCGCATCCGAGAGCTGGAAGGGGCCAGGACTGAGGAGCGGGAGAAGTTCCGGAAGACGCTGGACGCCAAGGAGCAGGAGATGATGGAGATGCGTGATGTGATGCAGCAACAGCTGGCCGAGTACCAGGAGTTGCTGGACGTCCAGTTGACCTTGGACATGGAGATCAGCGCCTACCGCAAGCTCCTAGAGGGCGAGGAGGAGAGGCTGAAGCTGGCTCCCAGCCCCTCCTCACGGGTCACCATCTCACGGGCCACCTGGAGCAGCAGCAGCAGCAGCATGTCCAGAGCTGGGCGTTCAAGCCGAAGCAAGCGGCTGCGTCTGGAGGCGGAGGAGCCCCCAGGCAGCGGCTCAAGTGGCATTGGCTCGGGCAGCATTGGCTCGGGCAGCAGCAGCAGCAGCTTCCTCCTGGCCCAGCAGGCCTCGGCCACCTGCAGCGTCAGCACGGAGGAGACTGACCTGGAGGGCAGGTTCCTGCGGCTCAAGAAGGACTCAGACAAGGATCAGTCCCTGGGGAACTGGAGGATTAAGAGGCAGGTCCTGGAGGGCGATGAGATCGCCTGTAAGTTCACACCCAAGTACGTCCTGCGGGCCGGCCAGACAGTCACGGTGTGGGCAGCTGGTGCCGGGGTGGCCCACAGCCCCCCGCCACCCTGGTGTGGAAGAGCCAGAGCAGCTGGGGCTCTGGCGAAAGTTTCCGCACTGTGCTGGTCCACGCCGATGGAGAGGAAGTGGCCACAGGAGCAGTGAAGCAGTCTTCTGTGGTGCGGGAGAAGGAGAACCGGGAGGATCTTTTCCACCAGCAGGGGGACCCACGGACCACCTCGAGGGGCTGCTGCCTGATGTAACCGAGCACTCGGCATCTACACACTGTTCCTCACCCAGAGCCACTGAAAACTATTTTTCTAAAATCGGAAAAAAAAAAAAAAACTTTTGGTATCTAATGATTCACTTCTCAAAAATATTTCTGCCTTATTCAACATGCCAATGCTAAAATTTTTAAAACGTCTTACTAATTTAGATACACACACACATAAACACATAGCACACACACAGACACAAGCACATACACACACACACACTCACACACACACTCTGGAGATTTTTGTTTACTACTAAAATGAATCTACAGGTAACTTTGTTGAAAGTGAACAGTTTTGCCACACTGACTCTTCTAATTCATGAGCAAGGATCTGACCATATTTATTTAGGCTTTTAAATATTTCTTTGAAAATGTTTCAGAGTTTCTGTGTAGAGTATTAAATATTTTGTTTGACTTAGCAGTAGGACTTTTGTGGAACCTGTGTTTATTAAAATTTATCTTTACACACAAAACCAAAATAATTGTATTTAATGCAAATTCAGAAAACATACTAAAACAAAACTTATTTGTCCTTGACAACCTGAGGTTCAGTGTGGACTTTGTCAATACAACACTAAAGACCTGACCCAAGAAAAATTAATTGATAACTAGATTTATTTACATACTGTCTATGGTTTATTGAATTCTACAATGGTAGAATCAAATAATGTGAGATAAATCTACCCACCATGCCTACCACAAAGATTAAAATATTTACTTTTCAGAAAACAATTTGAAAATCTCTCCATTAAAACAATGATATTATTTTCAGAGTGAGCATTTACTAAAAAAGAAAGAAAGAAATACAGAAAGAAAGAAAGAAAAATAAAGAAAGAAAGAAAGAAAGAAAAAAGAAAGAAAGAAAGAAAAATTTACTTTAATTCCACGTTTTCACTCAATATGTTACATTAAAATTTTATTTATTACTCCTTCAGGTATGTTCACGAAGAAGAAGAAGAAGAAGAAGAAGAAGAAGAAGAAGAAGAAGAAGAAGAAGAAGAAGAAGAAGAAGAAGAAGCAGAAGAAGAAGAAGCAGAAGAAGAAGAAGAAGAAGAAGAAGAAGAAGAAGAAGAAGAAAAAGAAGAAGAAGAAGAAGAAAGAGAGAGAGAGAGAGAGAGAGAGTAAATAAAATGACAAATTTGTGAAACATATTCCCTGTATTCCCTGTTTAATGGATTGTTTTTTATGTGGAATCAGAGTACATATACCATGAAAAAACTTTGTATAAAGTACCTATACAAAAAATGGTTTTAAGTAAAATGTCTTAAGAATCAATTTTAAAAAGGAGTTTATTTTAGTGAATACTTTTAATTTTAATGTAATCTAATTTATGGAAATCATCTTCTTGATTTTAAAATAGAACACTCTAAGAAAGTGAGGTACGCAGATGACAAAAACATTAAGAGAGTCTCCTCTGTTTGGCTGGGGATGTGGCTCAAGCGGTAGCGCGCTTGCCTGGCATGCGTGCGGCCCGGGTTCGATCCTCAGCACCACAAACAAACAAAGGTGTTGTGTCCGCCAAGAACTAAAAATAAATAAATATTTAAAAAAAAAGAGAGTCTCCTCTACAAACTTCAAAATATTTATTTATTTTCTGCATTGATCTCTTTTTTGTATGATATATAATAGTAGTCAGATTTCATCCGATTGCATTTGTATATTTAACTTCCACACATGGTGTAATATAAAGTTGATCGGTAGTAGGTTTGTTTCCAATACAATTTCCATGTCTATGTGACTATGTTTCAGGATTAATTCTAATTTTCTGTGAATATTTTTGTATTATAAAAAGCTTGCCTTGATTACTGTAGCTTAAAAAGTGTTCATAAAAAACTTTGGTATGCTGCCGGTGAGGAGCTGAAGGAGGCCCGCATGCGGATCGAGTCCCCCAGCTACCAGATCTCCAGCCTCCAGAAGCAGGCCAGTGCTGCTGAGGACCGCATCCGAGAGCTGGAAGGGGCCAGGACTGAGGAGCGGGAGAAGTTCCGGAAGACGCTGGACGCCAAGGAGCAGGAGATGATGGAGATGCGTGATGTGATGCAGCAACAGCTGGCCGAGTACCAGGAGTTGCTGGACGTCCAGTTGACCTTGGACATGGAGATCAGCGCCTACCGCAAGCTCCTAGAGGGCGAGGAGGAGAGGCTGAAGCTGGCTCCCAGCCCCTCCTCACGGGTCACCATCTCACGGGCCACCTGGAGCAGCAGCAGCAGCAGCATGTCCAGAGCTGGGCGTTCAAGCCGAAGCAAGCGGCTGCGTCTGGAGGCGGAGGAGCCCCCAGGCAGCGGCTCAAGTGGCATTGGCTCGGGCAGCATTGGCTCGGGCAGCAGCAGCAGCAGCTTCCTCCTGGCCCAGCAGGCCTCGGCCACCTGCAGCGTCAGCACGGAGGAGACTGACCTGGAGGGCAGGTTCCTGCGGCTCAAGAAGGACTCAGACAAGGATCAGTCCCTGGGGAACTGGAGGATTAAGAGGCAGGTCCTGGAGGGCGATGAGATCGCCTGTAAGTTCACACCCAAGTACGTCCTGCGGGCCGGCCAGACAGTCACGGTGTGGGCAGCTGGTGCCGGGGTGGCCCACAGCCCCCCGCCACCCTGGTGTGGAAGAGCCAGAGCAGCTGGGGCTCGGGCGAAAGTTTCCGCACTGTGCTGGTCCACGCCGATGGAGAGGAAGTGGCCACAGGAGCAGTGAAGCAGTCTTCTGTGGTGCGGGAGAAGGAGAACCGGGAGGATCTTTTCCACCAGCAGGGGGACCCACGGACCACCTCGAGGGGCTGCTGCCTGATGTAACCGAGCACTCGGCATCTACACACTGTTCCTCACCCAGAGCCACTGAAAACTATTTTTCTAAAATCGGAAAAAAAAAAAAAAACTTTTGGTATCTAATGATTCACTTCTCAAAAATATTTCTGCCTTATTCAACATGCCAATGCTAAAATTTTTAAAACGTCTTACTAATTTAGATACACACACACATAAACACATAGCACACACACAGACACAAGCACATACACACACACACACTCACACACACACTCTGGAGATTTTTGTTTACTACTAAAATGAATCTACAGGTAACTTTGTTGAAAGTGAACAGTTTTGCCACACTGACTCTTCTAATTCATGAGCAAGGATCTGACCATATTTATTTAGGCTTTTAAATATTTCTTTGAAAATGTTTCAGAGTTTCTGTGTAGAGTATTAAATATTTTGTTTGACTTAGCAGTAGGACTTTTGTGGAACCTGTGTTTATTAAAATTTATCTTTACACACAAAACCAAAATAATTGTATTTAATGCAAATTCAGAAAACATACTAAAACAAAACTTATTTGTCCTTGACAACCTGAGGTTCAGTGTGGACTTTGTCAATACAACACTAAAGACCTGACCCAAGAAAAATTAATTGATAACTAGATTTATTTACATACTGTCTATGGTTTATTGAATTCTACAATGGTAGAATCAAATAATGTGAGATAAATCTACCCACCATGCCTACCACAAAGATTAAAATATTTACTTTTCAGAAAACAATTTGAAAATCTCTCCATTAAAACAATGATATTATTTTCAGAGTGAGCATTTACTAAAAAAGAAAGAAAGAAATACAGAAAGAAAGAAAGAAAAATAAAGAAAGAAAGAAAGAAAGAAAAAAGAAAGAAAGAAAGAAAAATTTACTTTAATTCCACGTTTTCACTCAATATGTTACATTAAAATTTTATTTATTACTCCTTCAGGTATGTTCACGAAGAAGAAGAAGAAGAAGAAGAAGAAGAAGAAGAAGAAGCAGAAGAAGAAGAAGCAGAAGCAGAAGAAGAAGAAGAAGAAGAAGAAGAAGAAGAAGAAGAAAAAGAAGAAGAAGAAGAAGAAAGAGAGAGAGAGAGAGAGAGAGTAAATAAAATGACAAATTTGTGAAACATATTCCCTGTATTCCCTGTTTAATGGATTGTTTTTTATGTGGAATCAGAGTACATATACCATGAAAAAACTTTGTGTAAAGTACCTAATACAAAAAATGGTTTTAAGTAAAATGTCTTAAGAATCAATTTTAAAAAGGAGTTTATTTTAGTGAATACTTTTAATTTTAATGTAATCTAATTTATGGAAATCATCTTCTTGATTTTAAAATAGAACAGTCTAAGAAAGTGAGGTACGCAGATGACAAAAACATTAAGAGAGTCTCCTCTGTTTGGCTGGGGATGTGGCTCAAGCGGTAGCGCGCTCGCCTGGCATGCGTGCGGCCCGGGTTCGATCCTCAGCACCACAAACAAACAAAGGTGTTGTGTCCGCCAAGAACTAAAAATAAATAAATATTTAAAAAAAAAAGAGAGTCTCCTCTACAAACTTCAAAAATATTTATTTATTTTCTGCATTGATCTCTTTTTTGTATGATATATAATAGTAGTCAGATTTCATCCGATTGCATTTGTATATTTAACTTCCACACATGGTGTAATATAAAGTTGATCGGTAGTAGGTTTGTTTCCAATACAATTTCCATGTCTATGTGACTATGTTTCAGGATTAATTCTAATTTTCTGTGAATATTTTTGTATTATAAAAAGCTGCCTTGATTACTGTAGCTTAAAAAGTGTTCATAAAAACTTTTGGTATGCTGCCGGTGAGGAGCTGAAGGAGGCCCGCATGCGGATCGAGTCCCCCAGCTACCAGATCTCCAGCCTCCAGAAGCAGGCCAGTGCTGCTGAGGACCGCATCCGAGAGCTGGAAGGGGCCAGGACTGAGGAGCGGGAGAAGTTCCGGAAGACGCTGGACGCCAAGGAGCAGGAGATGATGGAGATGCGTGATGTGATGCAGCAACAGCTGGCCGAGTACCAGGAGTTGCTGGACGTCCAGTTGACCTTGGACATGGAGATCAGCGCCTACCGCAAGCTCCTAGAGGGCGAGGAGGAGAGGCTGAAGCTGGCTCCCAGCCCCTCCTCACGGGTCACCATCTCACGGGCCACCTGGAGCAGCAGCAGCAGCAGCATGTCCAGAGCTGGGCGTTCAAGCCGAAGCAAGCGGCTGCGTCTGGAGGCGGAGGAGCCCCCAGGCAGCGGCTCAAGTGGCATTGGCTCGGGCAGCATTGGCTCGGGCAGCAGCAGCAGCAGCTTCCTCCTGGCCCAGCAGGCCTCGGCCACCTGCAGCGTCAGCACGGAGGAGACTGACCTGGAGGGCAGGTTCCTGCGGCTCAAGAAGGACTCAGACAAGGATCAGTCCCTGGGGAACTGGAGGATTAAGAGGCAGGTCCTGGAGGGCGATGAGATCGCCTGTAAGTTCACACCCAAGTACGTCCTGCGGGCCGGCCAGACAGTCACGGTGTGGGCAGCTGGTGCCGGGGTGGCCCACAGCCCCCCGCCACCCTGGTGTGGAAGAGCCAGAGCAGCTGGGGCTCGGGCGAAAGTTTCCGCACTGTGCTGGTCCACGCCGATGGAGAGGAAGTGGCCACAGGAGCAGTGAAGCAGTCTTCTGTGGTGCGGGAGAAGGAGAACCGGGAGGATCTTTTCCACCAGCAGGGGGACCCACGGACCACCTCGAGGGGCTGCTGCCTGATGTAACCGAGCACTCGGCATCTACACACTGTTCCTCACCCAGAGCCACTGAAAACTATTTTTCTAAAATCGGAAAAAAAAAAAAAAAAAAAAACTTTTGGTATCTAATGATTCACTTCTCAAAAATATTTCTGCCTTATTCAACATGCCAATGCTAAAATTTTTAAAACGTCTTACTAATTTAGATACACACACACATAAACACATAGCACACACACAGACACAAGCACATACACACACACACACTCACACACACACTCTGGAGATTTTTGTTTACTACTAAAATGAATCTACAGGTAACTTTGTTGAAAGTGAACAGTTTTGCCACACTGACTCTTCTAATTCATGAGCAAGGATCTGACCATATTTATTTAGGCTTTTAAATATTTCTTTGAAAATGTTTCAGAGTTTCTGTGTAGAGTATTAAATATTTTGTTTGACTTAGCAGTAGGACTTTTGTGGAACCTGTGTTTATTAAAATTTATCTTTACACACAAAACCAAAATAATTGTATTTAATGCAAATTCAGAAAACATACTAAAACAAAACTTATTTGTCCTTGACAACCTGAGGTTCAGTGTGGACTTTGTCAATACAACACTAAAGACCTGACCCAAGAAAAATTAATTGATAACTAGATTTATTTACATACTGTCTATGGTTTATTGAATTCTACAATGGTAGAATCAAATAATGTGAGATAAATCTACCCACCATGCCTACCACAAAGATTAAAATATTTACTTTTCAGAAAACAATTTGAAAATCTCTCCATTAAAACAATGATATTATTTTCAGAGTGAGCATTTACTAAAAAAGAAAGAAAGAAATACAGAAAGAAAGAAAGAAAAATAAAGAAAGAAAGAAAGAAAGAAAAAAGAAAGAAAGAAAGAAAAATTTACTTTAATTCCACGTTTTCACTCAATATGTTACATTAAAATTTTATTTATTACTCCTTCAGGTATGTTCACGAAGAAGAAGAAGAAGAAGAAGAAGAAGAAGAAGAAGAAGAAGAAGAAGCAGAAGAAGAAGAAGCAGAAGAAGAAGAAGAAGAAGAAGAAGAAGAAGAAGAAGAAGAAGAAGAAGAAAAAGAAGAAGAAGAAGAAGAAAGAGAGAGAGAGAGAGAGAGAGTAAATAAAATGACAAATTTGTGAAACATATTCCCTGTATTCCCTGTTTAATGGATTGTTTTTTATGTGGAATCAGAGTACATATACCATGAAAAAACTTTGTGTAAAGTACCTAATACAAAAAATGGTTTTAAGTAAAATGTCTTAAGAATCAATTTTAAAAAGGAGTTTATTTTAGTGAATACTTTTAATTTTAATGTAATCTAATTTATGGAAATCATCTTCTTGATTTTAAAATAGAACAGTCTAAGAAAGTGAGGTACGCAGATGACAAAAACATTAAGAGAGTCTCCTCTGTTTGGCTGGGGATGTGGCTCAAGCGGTAGCGCGCTCGCCTGGCATGCGTGCGGCCCGGGTTCGATCCTCAGCACCACAAACAAACAAAGGTGTTGTGTCCGCCAAGAACTAAAAATAAATAAATATTTAAAAAAAAAAGAGAGTCTCCTCTACAAACTTCAAAAATATTTATTTATTTTCTGCATTGATCTCTTTTTTGTATGATATATAATAGTAGTCAGATTTCATCCGATTGCATTTGTATATTTAACTTCCACACATGGTGTAATATAAAGTTGATCGGTAGTAGGTTTGTTTCCAATACAATTTCCATGTCTATGTGACTATGTTTCAGGATTAATTCTAATTTTCTGTGAATATTTTTGTATTATAAAAAGCTGCCTTGATTACTGTAGCTTAAAAAGTGTTCATAAAAACTTTTGGTATGCTGCCGGTGAGGAGCTGAAGGAGGCCCGCATGCGGATCGAGTCCCCCAGCTACCAGATCTCCAGCCTCCAGAAGCAGGCCAGTGCTGCTGAGGACCGCATCCGAGAGCTGGAAGGGGCCAGGACTGAGGAGCGGGAGAAGTTCCGGAAGACGCTGGACGCCAAGGAGCAGGAGATGATGGAGATGCGTGATGTGATGCAGCAACAGCTGGCCGAGTACCAGGAGTTGCTGGACGTCCAGTTGACCTTGGACATGGAGATCAGCGCCTACCGCAAGCTCCTAGAGGGCGAGGAGGAGAGGCTGAAGCTGGCTCCCAGCCCCTCCTCACGGGTCACCATCTCACGGGCCACCTGGAGCAGCAGCAGCAGCAGCATGTCCAGAGCTGGGCGTTCAAGCCGAAGCAAGCGGCTGCGTCTGGAGGCGGAGGAGCCCCCAGGCAGCGGCTCAAGTGGCATTGGCTCGGGCAGCATTGGCTCGGGCAGCAGCAGCAGCAGCTTCCTCCTGGCCCAGCAGGCCTCGGCCACCTGCAGCGTCAGCACGGAGGAGACTGACCTGGAGGGCAGGTTCCTGCGGCTCAAGAAGGACTCAGACAAGGATCAGTCCCTGGGGAACTGGAGGATTAAGAGGCAGGTCCTGGAGGGCGATGAGATCGCCTGTAAGTTCACACCCAAGTACGTCCTGCGGGCCGGCCAGACAGTCACGGTGTGGGCAGCTGGTGCCGGGGTGGCCCACAGCCCCCCGCCACCCTGGTGTGGAAGAGCCAGAGCAGCTGGGGCTCGGGCGAAAGTTTCCGCACTGTGCTGGTCCACGCCGATGGAGAGGAAGTGGCCACAGGAGCAGTGAAGCAGTCTTCTGTGGTGCGGGAGAAGGAGAACCGGGAGGATCTTTTCCACCAGCAGGGGGACCCACGGACCACCTCGAGGGGCTGCTGCCTGATGTAACCGAGCACTCGGCATCTACACACTGTTCCTCACCCAGAGCCACTGAAAACTATTTTTCTAAAATCGGAAAAAAAAAAAAAAAAAAAAAAACTTTTGGTATCTAATGATTCACTTCTCAAAAATATTTCTGCCTTATTCAACATGCCAATGCTAAAATTTTTAAAACGTCTTACTAATTTAGATACACACACACATAAACACATAGCACACACACAGACACAAGCACATACACACACACACACTCACACACACACTCTGGAGATTTTTGTTTACTACTAAAATGAATCTACAGGTAACTTTGTTGAAAGTGAACAGTTTTGCCACACTGACTCTTCTAATTCATGAGCAAGGATCTGACCATATTTATTTAGGCTTTTAAATATTTCTTTGAAAATGTTTCAGAGTTTCTGTGTAGAGTATTAAATATTTTGTTTGACTTAGCAGTAGGACTTTTGTGGAACCTGTGTTTATTAAAATTTCTCTTTACACACAAAACCAAAATAATTGTATTTAATGCAAATTCAGAAAACATACTAAAAGAAAACTTATTTGTCCTTGACAACCTGAGGTTCAGTGTGGACTTTGTCAATACAACACTAAAGACCTGACCCAAGAAAAATTAATTGATAACTAGATTTATTTACATACTGTCTATGGTTTATTGAATTCTACAATGGTAGAATCAAATAATGTGAGATAAATCTACCCACCATGCCTACCACAAAGATTAAAATATTTACTTTTCAGAAAACAATTTGAAAATCTCTCCATTAAAACAATGATATTATTTTCAGAGTGAGCATTTACTAAAAAAGAAAAAAAGAAATACAGAAAGAAAGAAAGAAAAATAAAGAAAGAAAGAAAGAAAGAAAAAAGAAAGAAAGAAAGAAAAATTTACTTTAATTCCACGTTTTCACTCAATATGTTACATTAAAATTTTATTTATTACTCCTTCAGGTATGTTCACGAAGAAGAAGAAGAAGAAGAAGAAGAAGAAGAAGAAGAAGAAGAAGAAGAAGAAGAAGAAGAAGAAGAGGAAGAAGCAGAAGAAGAAGAAGAAGAAGAAGAAGAAGAAGAAGAAGAAGAAGAAGAAGAAAAAGAAGAAGAAGAAGAAGAAAGAGAGAGAGAGAGAGAGAGAGAGTAAATAAAATGACAAATTTGTGAAACATATTCCCTGTATTCCCTGTTTAATGGATTGTTTTTTATGTGGAATCAGAGTACATATACCATGAAAAAACTTTGTGTAAAGTACCTATACAAAAAATGGTTTTAAGTAAAATGTCTTAAGAATCAATTTTAAAAAGGAGTTTATTTTAGTGAATACTTTTAATTTTAATGTAATCTAATTTATGGAAATCATCTTCTTGATTTTAAAATAGAACACTCTAAGAAAGTGAGGTACGCAGATGACAAAAACATTAAGAGAGTCTCCTCTGTTTGGCTGGGGATGTGGCTCAAGCGGTAGCGCGCTCGCCTGGCATGCGTGCGGCCCGGGTTCGATCCTCAGCACCACAAACAAACAAAGGTGTTGTGTCCGCCAAGAACTAAAAATAAATAAATATTTAAAAAAAAAGAGAGTCTCCTCTACAAACTTCAAAAATATTTATTTATTTTCTGCATTGATCTCTTTTTTGTATGATATATAATAGTAGTCAGATTTCATCCGATTGCATTTGTATATTTAACTTCCACACATGGTGTAATATAAAGTTGATCGGTAGTAGGTTTGTTTCCAATACAATTTCCATGTCTATGTGACTATGTTTCAGGATTAATTCTAATTTTCTGTGAATATTTTTGTATTATAAAAAGCTGCCTTGATTACTGTAGCTTAAAAAGTGTTCATAAAAACTTTTGGTATGCTGCCGGTGAGGAGCTGAAGGAGGCCCGCATGCGGATCGAGTCCCCCAGCTACCAGATCTCCAGCCTCCAGAAGCAGGCCAGTGCTGCTGAGGACCGCATCCGAGAGCTGGAAGGGGCCAGGACTGAGGAGCGGGAGAAGTTCCGGAAGACGCTGGACGCCAAGGAGCAGGAGATGATGGAGATGCGTGATGTGATGCAGCAACAGCTGGCCGAGTACCAGGAGTTGCTGGACGTCCAGTTGACCTTGGACATGGAGATCAGCGCCTACCGCAAGCTCCTAGAGGGCGAGGAGGAGAGGCTGAAGCTGGCTCCCAGCCCCTCCTCACGGGTCACCATCTCACGGGCCACCTGGAGCAGCAGCAGCAGCAGCATGTCCAGAGCTGGGCGTTCAAGCCGAAGCAAGCGGCTGCGTCTGGAGGCGGAGGAGCCCCCAGGCAGCGGCTCAAGTGGCATTGGCTCGGGCAGCATTGGCTCGGGCAGCAGCAGCAGCAGCTTCCTCCTGGCCCAGCAGGCCTCGGCCACCTGCAGCGTCAGCACGGAGGAGGACTGACCTGGAGGGCAGGTTCCTGCGGCTCAAGAAGGACTCAGACAAGGATCAGTCCCTGGGGAACTGGAGGATTAAGAGGCAGGTCCTGGAGGGCGATGAGATCGCCTGTAAGTTCACACCCAAGTACGTCCTGCGGGCCGGCCAGACAGTCACGGTGTGGGCAGCTGGTGCCGGGGTGGCCCACAGCCCCCCGCCACCCTGGTGTGGAAGAGCCAGAGCAGCTGGGGCTCGGGCGAAAGTTTCCGCACTGTGCTGGTCCACGCCGATGGAGAGGAAGTGGCCACAGGAGCAGTGAAGCAGTCTTCTGTGGTGCGGGAGAAGGAGAACCGGGAGGATCTTTTCCACCAGCAGGGGGACCCACGGACCACCTCGAGGGGCTGCTGCCTGATGTAACCGAGCACTCGGCATCTACACACTGTTCCTCACCCAGAGCCACTGAAAACTATTTTTCTAAAATCGGAAAAAAAAAAAAAAACTTTTGGTATCTAATGATTCACTTCTCAAAAATATTTCTGCCTTATTCAACATGCCAATGCTAAAATTTTTAAAACGTCTTACTAATTTAGATACACACACACATAAACACATAGCACACACACAGACACAAGCACATACACACACACACACTCACACACACACTCTGGAGATTTTTGTTTACTACTAAAATGAATCTACAGGTAACTTTGTTGAAAGTGAACAGTTTTGCCACACTGACTCTTCTAATTCATGAGCAAGGATCTGACCATATTTATTTAGGCTTTTAAATATTTCTTTGAAAATGTTTCAGAGTTTCTGTGTAGAGTATTAAATATTTTGTTTGACTTAGCAGTAGGACTTTTGTGGAACCTGTGTTTATTAAAATTTATCTTTACACACAAAACCAAAATAATTGTATTTAATGCAAATTCAGAAAACATACTAAAACAAAACTTATTTGTCCTTGACAACCTGAGGTTCAGTGTGGACTTTGTCAATACAACACTAAAGACCTGACCCAAGAAAAATTAATTGATAACTAGATTTATTTACATACTGTCTATGGTTTATTGAATTCTACAATGGTAGAATCAAATAATGTGAGATAAATCTACCCACCATGCCTACCACAAAGATTAAAATATTTACTTTTCAGAAAACAATTTGAAAATCTCTCCATTAAAACAATGATATTATTTTCAGAGTGAGCATTTACTAAAAAAGAAAGAAAGAAATACAGAAAGAAAGAAAGAAAAAGAAAGAAAGAAAGAAAGAAAGAAAAAAGAAAGAAAGAAAGAAAAATTTACTTTAATTCCACGTTTTCACTCAATATGTTACATTAAAATTTTATTTATTACTCCTTCAGGTATGTTCACGAAGAAGAAGAAGAGAAGAAGAAGAAGAAGAAGAAGAAGAAGAAGAAGCAGAAGAAGAAGAAGAAGAAGAAGAAGAAGAAGAAGAAGAAGAAGAAGAAGAAGAAGAAAAAGAAGAAGAAGAAGAAGAAAGAGAGAGAGAGAGAGAGAGAGTAAATAAAATGACAAATTTGTGAAACATATTCCCTGTATTCCCTGTTTAATGGATTGTTTTTTATGTGGAATCAGAGTACATATACCATGAAAAAACTTTGTGTAAAGTACCTATACAAAAAATGGTTTTAAGTAAAATGTCTTAAGAATCAATTTTAAAAAGGAGTTTATTTTAGTGAATACTTTTAATTTTAATGTAATCTAATTTATGGAAATCATCTTCTTGATTTTAAAATAGAACACTCTAAGAAAGTGAGGTACGCAGATGACAAAAACATTAAGAGAGTCTCCTCTGTTTGGCTGGGGATGTGGCTCAAGCGGTAGCGCGCTCGCCTGGCATGCGTGCGGCCCGGGTTCGATCCTCAGCACCACAAACAAACAAAGGTGTTGTGTCCGCCAAGAACTAAAAATAAATAAATATTTAAAAAAAAAGAGAGTCTCCTCTACAAACTTCAAAAATATTTATTTATTTTCTGCATTGATCTCTTTTTTGTATGATATATAATAGTAGTCAGATTTCATCCGATTGCATTTGTATATTTAACTTCCACACATGGTGTAATATAAAGTTGATCGGTAGTAGGTTTGTTTCCAATACAATTTCCATGTCTATGTGACTATGTTTCAGGATTAATTCTAATTTTCTGTGAATATTTTTGTATTATAAAAAGCTGCCTTGATTACTGTAGCTTAAAAAGTGTTCATAAAAACTTTTGGTATGCTGCCGGTGAGGAGCTGAAGGAGGCCCGCATGCGGATCGAGTCCCCCAGCTACCAGATCTCCAGCCTCCAGAAGCAGGCCAGTGCTGCTGAGGACCGCATCCGAGAGCTGGAAGGGGCCAGGACTGAGGAGCGGGAGAAGTTCCGGAAGACGCTGGACGCCAAGGAGCAGGAGATGATGGAGATGCGTGATGTGATGCAGCAACAGCTGGCCGAGTACCAGGAGTTGCTGGACGTCCAGTTGACCTTGGACATGGAGATCAGCGCCTACCGCAAGCTCCTAGAGGGCGAGGAGGAGAGGCTGAAGCTGGCTCCCAGCCCCTCCTCACGGGTCACCATCTCACGGGCCACCTGGAGCAGCAGCAGCAGCAGCATGTCCAGAGCTGGGCGTTCAAGCCGAAGCAAGCGGCTGCGTCTGGAGGCGGAGGAGCCCCCAGGCAGCGGCTCAAGTGGCATTGGCTCGGGCAGCATTGGCTCGGGCAGCAGCAGCAGCAGCTTCCTCCTGGCCCAGCAGGCCTCGGCCACCTGCAGCGTCAGCACGGAGGAGACTGACCTGGAGGGCAGGTTCCTGCGGCTCAAGAAGGACTCAGACAAGGATCAGTCCCTGGGGAACTGGAGGATTAAGAGGCAGGTCCTGGAGGGCGATGAGATCGCCTGTAAGTTCACACCCAAGTACGTCCTGCGGGCCGGCCAGACAGTCACGGTGTGGGCAGCTGGTGCCGGGGTGGCCCACAGCCCCCCGCCACCCTGGTGTGGAAGAGCCAGAGCAGCTGGGGCTCGGGCGAAAGTTTCCGCACTGTGCTGGTCCACGCCGATGGAGAGGAAGTGGCCACAGGAGCAGTGAAGCAGTCTTCTGTGGTGCGGGAGAAGGAGAACCGGGAGGATCTTTTCCACCAGCAGGGGGACCCACGGACCACCTCGAGGGGCTGCTGCCTGATGTAACCGAGCACTCGGCATCTACACACTGTTCCTCACCCAGAGCCACTGAAAACTATTTTTCTAAAATCGGAAAAAAAAAAAAAAAACTTTTGGTATCTAATGATTCACTTCTCAAAAATATTTCTGCCTTATTCAACATGCCAATGCTAAAATTTTTAAAACGTCTTACTAATTTAGATACACACACACATAAACACATAGCACACACACAGACACAAGCACATACACACACACACACTCACACACACACTCTGGAGATTTTTGTTTACTACTAAAATGAATCTACAGGTAACTTTGTTGAAAGTGAACAGTTTTGCCACACTGACTCTTCTAATTCATGAGCAAGGATCTGACCATATTTATTTAGGCTTTTAAATATTTCTTTGAAAATGTTTCAGAGTTTCTGTGTAGAGTATTAAATATTTTGTTTGACTTAGCAGTAGGACTTTTGTGGAACCTGTGTTTATTAAAATTTATCTTTACACACAAAACCAAAATAATTGTATTTAATGCAAATTCAGAAAACATACTAAAACAAAACTTATTTGTCCTTGACAACCTGAGGTTCAGTGTGGACTTTGTCAATACAACACTAAAGACCTGACCCAAGAAAAATTAATTGATAACTAGATTTATTTACATACTGTCTATGGTTTATTGAATTCTACAATGGTAGAATCAAATAATGTGAGATAAATCTACCCACCATGCCTACCACAAAGATTAAAATATTTACTTTTCAGAAAACAATTTGAAAATCTCTCCATTAAAACAATGATATTATTTTCAGAGTGAGCATTTACTAAAAAAGAAAGAAAGAAATACAGAAAGAAAGAAAGAAAAATAAAGAAAGAAAGAAAGAAAGAAAAAAGAAAGAAAGAAAGAAAAATTTACTTTAATTCCACGTTTTCACTCAATATGTTACATTAAAATTTTATTTATTACTCCTTCAGGTATGTTCACGAAGAAGAAGAAGAAGAAGAAGAAGAAGAAGAAGAAGAAGAAGCAGAAGAAGAAGAAGCAGAAGAAGAAGAAGAAGAAGAAGAAGAAGAAGAAGAAGAAGAAGAAGAAGAAAAAGAAGAAGAAGAAGAAGAAAGAGAGAGAGAGAGAGAGAGAGTAAATAAAATGACAAATTTGTGAAACATATTCCCTGTATTCCCTGTTTAATGGATTGTTTTTTATGTGGAATCAGAGTACATATACCATGAAAAAACTTTGTGTAAAGTACCTATACAAAAAATGGTTTTAAGTAAAATGTCTTAAGAATCAATTTTAAAAAGGAGTTTATTTTAGTGAATACTTTTAATTTTAATGTAATCTAATTTATGGAAATCATCTTCTTGATTTTAAAATAGAACACTCTAAGAAAGTGAGGTACGCAGATGACAAAAACATTAAGAGAGTCTCCTCTGTTTGGCTGGGGATGTGGCTCAAGCGTTAGCGCGCTCGCCTGGCATGCTTGCGGCCCGGGTTCGATCCTCAGCACCACAAACAAACAAAGGTGTTGTGTCCGCCAAGAACTAAAAATAAATAAATATTTAAAAAAAAAGAGAGTCTCCTCTACAAACTTCAAAATATTTATTTATTTTCTGCATTGATCTCTTTTTTGTATGATATATAATAGTAGTCAGATTTCATCCGATTGCATTTGTATATTTAACTTCCACACATGGTGTAATATAAAGTTGATCGGTAGTAGGTTTGTTTCCAATACAATTTCCATGTCTATGTGACTATGTTTCAGGATTAATTCTAATTTTCTGTGAATATTTTTGTATTATAAAAAGCTGCCTTGATTACTGTAGCTTAAAAAGTGTTCATAAAAACTTTTGGTATGCTGCCGGTGAGGAGCTGAAGGAGGCCCGCATGCGGATCGAGTCCCCCAGCTACCAGATCTCCAGCCTCCAGAAGCAGGCCAGTGCTGCTGAGGACCGCATCCGAGAGCTGGAAGGGGCCAGGACTGAGGAGCGGGAGAAGTTCCGGAAGACGCTGGACGCCAAGGAGCAGGAGATGATGGAGATGCGTGATGTGATGCAGCAACAGCTGGCCGAGTACCAGGAGTTGCTGGACGTCCAGTTGACCTTGGACATGGAGATCAGCGCCTACCGCAAGCTCCTAGAGGGCGAGGAGGGGGCTG
>NW_027552947.1:0-50977 GCF_045843805.1 Urocitellus parryii
CTACAAGAACGAAATTTGGTGAGCCAAGTGGGATTGGTGTACTGATCATTATCTGCAAGTATCACCAAGATTGGGTGAAAAAATGTTTGCTCAGATTTCTATAAACTCGTAGTTTTTTGGAAGCTTGGCAACCCCTTTCAATGAAAGTGATTCTCATCAGTCTCTGCTTGGGGCTACTTCAATAGGACACAATCCATAGCGATAGAACTTGGAACTACATTATTGTGCCAAGTTTCAAAGAGCTAGCACAAACCGTGTTTGATTTAGAGTTCCAACTACATGTATCCATATAGGAGAAAACAGAGTGAAACCTAAACATGAAAACGCTTTCTGCAAAGGAACGGTTTAACCTAGAAGAACGAAATTTGGTGAGCCAAGTGGAATTGGTGTACTGATCGTTACCTGCCAGTATCATCAAGATTGGGTGAAAAAATGTTTGCTGAGATTTCAAGAAACTCGTAAGTTTTTTTTGAAGATTGGCAACACCTTTCAATGAAATTGATTCTCGTCAGTCTCTGCTTGGGGCTACTACAATAGGACACAAGCCACAGCGATAGAACTTGGAACTACATTATTGTGCCAAGTTTCAAAGAGCTAGCACAAACCATGTTTGATTTAGAGTTCCAACTATATGTATCCATATAGGAGAAAACAGAGTGAAACCTAAACATAAAAACGGTTACTGCAAAGGAACGGTTTAACCTAGAAGAACGAAATTTGGTGAGCCAAGTGGGATTGGTGTACTTATCATTACCTGCCAGTATCATCAAGATTGGGTGAAAAAATGTTTGCTGAGATTTCAGGTAACTCGTAGATTTTTGGAAGCTTGGCAACCCTTTTCAATGAAAGTGATTCTCGTCAGTCTCTGCTTGGGGCTACTTCAATAGGACACAAACCGTAGCGATAGAACTTGGAACTACATTATTGTGCCAAGTTTCAAAGAGCTAGCACAAACCGTGTTTGATTTAGAGTTCCAACTACATGTATCCATATAGGAGAAAATAGAGTGAAACCTAAACATGAAAAGGGTTACTGCAAAGGGAACGGTTTAGGATAGAAGAACGAAATTTGGTGAGCAAAGTGGGATTGGTGTACTGATCATTACCTGCAAGTATCATCAAGATTGGGTGAAAAAATGTTTGCTGAGATTTCAGGAAACTCGTAGTTTTTTGGAAGCTTGGCAACCCCTTTCAATGAAAGTGATTCTCGTCAGTCTCTGCTTGGGGCTTCTTCAATAGGACACAAACCATAGCGATAGAACTTGGAACTACATTTTTATGCCAAGTTTCAAAGAGCTAGCACAAACCGTGTTTGATTTAGAGTTCCAACTACATGTATCCATATAGGAAAAAAACAGAGTGAAACCTAAACTTGAAAAGGGTTACTGCAAAGGAACTGTTTATGCTAGAAGAACGAAATTTGGAGAGCCAAGTGGGATTGGTGTACTGATCATTACCTGCCAGTATCATCAAGATTGGGTGAAAAAATGTTTGCTAAGATTTCAGGAAACTCGTAGTTTTTTGGAAGCTTGGCAACCCTTTTCAATGAAAGTGATTCTCGTCAGTCTCTGCTTGGGGCTACTTCAATAGGACACAAACCGAAGCGATAGAACTTGCAACTACATTATTGTGCCAAGTTTCAAAGAGCTAGCAAAAACCATGTTTGATTTAGAGTTCCAACTACATGTATCCATATAGGAGAAAAGAGAGTGAAACCTAAACATGAAAACGGTTACTGCAAATGAAGGGTTTAACCTAGAAGAACGAAATTTGGTGACCCAAGTGGGATTGGTGTACTGATCATTACCTGCCAGTATCATCAAGATTGGGTGAAAAAATGTTTGCTGAGATTTCAGGAAACTCATAGTTCTTTGGAAGCTTGGCAACCCCTTTCAATGAAAGTGATTCTCGTCAGTTTCTTCTTGGGGCTACTTCAATAGGACACAAACCATAGTGATAGAACTTGGAACTACATTATTGTGCCAAGTTTCAAAGAGCTAGCACAAACCGTGTTTGATTTAGAGTTCCAACTACATGTATCCATATAGGAGAAAATAGAGTGAAACCTAAACATGAAAAGGGTTACTACAAAGGAACGGTTTAAGATAGAAGAACGAAATTTGGTGAGCCAAGTGGGATTGGTGTACTTATCATTACCTGCCAGTATCATCAAGATTGGGTGAAAAAAGGTTTGCTGAGATTTCAGGTAACTCGTAGATTTTTGGAAGCTTGGCAACCCTTTTCAATGAAAGTGATTCTCGTCAGTCTCTGCTTGGGGCTACTTCAATAGGACACAAACCGTAGCGATAGAACTTGGAACTACATTATTGTGCCAAGTTTCAAAGAGCTAGCACAAACCGTGTTTCATTTAGAGTTCCAACTACATGTATCCATATAGGAAAAAACAGAGTGAAACCTAAATCTGAAAAGGGTTACTGCAAAGGAACGGTTTAACCTAGAAGAACGAAATTTGGTGAGCCAAGTGGGATTGGTGTACTGATCATTACCTGCCAGTATCATCAAGATTGGGTGAAAAAATGTTTGCTGAGATTTCAGGAAACTCGTAGTTTTTTTGGAAGCTTGGCAACCCCTTTAAATGAAAGTGATTCTCGTCAGTCTCTGCTTGGGGCTACTTCAATAGGACACAAACCGTAGCGATAGAACTTGGAACTACATTATTGTGCCAAGTTTCAAAGAGCTAGCACGAACCGTGTTTGATTTAGAGTTCCAAATACATGTATCCATATAGGAAAAAAACAGAGTGAAACCTAAACCTGAAAAGGGTTACTGCAAAGGAACGGTTTAAGCTAGAAGAACGAAATTTGGAGAGCCAAGTGGGATTGGTGTACTGATCATTACCTGCAAGTATCATCAAGATTAGGTGAAAAAATGTTTGCTGAGATTTCAGGAAACTCGTAGTTTTTTGGAAGCTTGGCAACCCCTTTCAATGAAGTGATTCTCGTCAGTCTCTGCTTGGGGCTACTTCAATAGGACACAAACCATAGCGATAGAACTTGGAACTACATTATTGTGCCAAGTTTCAAAGAGCTAGCACAAACCGTGTTTGATTTAGAGTTCCAAATACATGTATCCATATAGGAGAAAACAGAGTGAAACCTAAATATGAAAACCGTTCCTGCAAAGGAACGGTTTAACCTAGAAGAACGAAATTTGGTGAGCCAAGTGGATTGGTGTACTGATCATTACCTGCAAGTATCATCAAGATTGGGTGAAAAAATATTTGCTGGGATTTCAGGAAACTCGTAGTTTTTTGGAAGCTTGGCAACCCCTTTCAATGAAAGTGATTCTCGTCAGTCTCTGCTTGGGGCTAGTTCAATAGGACCCAATCCATAGCGATAGAACTTGGAACTACATGATTGTGCCAAGTTTTAAAGAGCTAGCAGAAACCGTGTTTGATTTAGAGTTCCAACTACATGTATCCATATAGGAGAAAACAGAGTGAAACCTAAATATGAAAACGGTTACTGCAAAGGAACGGTTTAACCTAGAAGAACGAAATTTGGTGAGCCAAGTGGAATTGGTGTACTGATCGTTACCTGCCAGTATCATCAAGATTGGGTGAAAAAATGTTTGCTGAGATTTCAAGAAACTCGTAGTTTTTTGGAAGGTTGGCAACCCCTTTCAATGAAAGTGATTCTCGTCAGTCTCTGCTTGGGGCTACTACAATAGGACACAAGCCACAGCGATAGAACGTGGAACTACATTATTGTGCCAAGTTTCAAAGAGCTAGCACAAACCATGTTTGATTTAGAGTTCCAACTACATGTACCCATATAGGAGAAAACAGAGTGAAACCTAAACATGAAAACGGTTACTGCAAAGGAACTGTTTAAGCTAGAAGAACGAAATTTTGAGAGCCAAGTGGAATTGGTGTACTGATCATTACCTGCATGTATCATCAAGATTGGGTGAAAAAATGTTTGCTAAGATTTCAGGAAACTCGTAGTTTTTTGGAAGCTTGGCAACCCTTTTCAATGAAAGTGATTCTCGTCAGTCTCTGCTTGGGCCTACTTCAATAGGACAGAAAACGTAGCGATAGAACTTGGAAGTACATTTTTTTGCCAAGTTTCAAAGAGCTAGCACGAACCGTGTTTGATTTAGGGTTCCAACTACATGTATCCATATAGGAGAAAAGAGAGTGAAACCTAAACATGAAAACGGTTACTGCAAATGAACGGTTTAACCTAGAAAAACGACATTTGGTGAGCCAAGTGGGATTGGTGTACTGATCATTACCTGCCAGTATCATCAAGATTGGGTGAAAAAAGGTTTGCTGAGATTTCAGGAAACTCGTAGATTTTTGAAGCTTGGCAACCCGTATCAATGAAAGTGATTCTCGTCAGTCTCTGCTTGGGGCTACTTCAATAGGACACAAACCGTAGCGATAGAACTTGGAACTACATTATTGTGCCAAGTTTCAAAGAGCTAGCACGAACCGTGTTTGATTTAGAGTTCCAAATACATGTATCCATATAGGAACAAACAGAGTGAAACCTAAACCTGAAAAGGGTTACTGCAAAGGAACGGTTTAAGCTAGAAGAACGAAATTTGGAGAGCCAAGTGGGATTGTTGTACTGATCATTACCTGCAAGTATCATCAAGATTGGGTGAAAAAATGTTTGCTGAGATTTCAGGAAACTCGTAGTTTTTTGGAAGCTTGGCAACCCCTTTCAATGAAAGTGATTCTCGTCAGTCTCTGCTTGGGGCTACTTCAATAGGACACAAACCATAGCGATAGAACTTGGAACTACATTATTGTGCCAAGTTTCAAAGAGCTAGCACAAACCGTGTTTGATTTAGAGTTCCAACTACATGTATCCATATAGGAAAAAACAGAGTGAAACCTAAACTTGAAAAGGGTTACTGCAAAGGAACTGTTTAAGCTAGAAGAACGAAATTTGGAGAGCCAAGTGGGATTGGTGTACTGATCATTACCTGCCAGTATCATCAAGATTGGGTGAAAAAATGTTTGCTAAGATTTCAGGAAACTCGTAGTTTTTTGGAAGCTTGGCAACCCTTTTCAATGAAAGTGATTCTCGTCAGTCTCTGCTTCGGGCTACTTCAATAGGACACAAAACGTAGCGATAGAACTTGGAACTACATTATTGTGCCAAGTTTCAAAGAGCTAGCACGAACCGTGTTTGATTTAGAGTTCCAACTACATGGATCCATAGAGGAGAAAACAGAGTGAAACCTAAACATGAAAAGGGTTACTGCAAAGGAACGGTTTAAGCTAGAAGAACGAAATTTGGTGAGCCAAGTGGGATTGGTGTACTGATCATTACCTGCGAGTATCATCAAGATTGGGTGAAAAAATGTTTGCTGAGATTTCAGGAAACTCGTAGTTTTTTGGAAGCTTAGCAACCGATTTCAATGAAAGTGATTCTCGTCAGTCTCTGCTTGGGGCTACTTCAATAGGACACAAACCGTAGCGATAGAACTTGGAACTATATTATTGTGCCAAGTTTCAAAGAGCTAGCACAAACCATGTTTGATTTAGAGTTCCAACTACATGTATCCATATAGGAGAAAAGAGAGTGAAACCTAAACATGAAAACGGTTACTGCAAATGAACGGTTTAACCTAGAAAAACAAAATTTGGTGAGCCAAGTGGGATTGGTGTACTGATCATTACCTGCCAGTATCATCAAGATTGGTTGAAAAAATGTTTGCTGAGATTTCAGGAAACTCGTAGTGTTTTGGAAGCTTGGCAACCCCTTTCAATGAAAGTGATTCTCGTCAGTTTCTGCTTGGGGCTACTTCAATAGGACACAAACCATAGCGATAGAACTTGGAACTACATTATTGTGCCAAGCTTCAAAGAGCTAGCACAAACCGTGTTTGATTTAGAGTTCCAACTACATGTATCCATATATGAGAAAATAGAGTGAAACCTAAACATGAAAAGGGTTACTGCAAAGGAACGGTTTAAGATAGAAGAACGAAATTTGGTGAGCCAAGTGGAATTGGTGTACTGATCATTACCTGCAAGTATCATCAAGATTGGGTGAAAAAATGTTTGCTGAGATTTAAAGAAACTCGTAGTTTTTTGGAAGCTTGGCAACCCCTTTCAATGAAAGTGAATCTCGTCAGTCTCTTCTTGGGGCTATTTCAATAGGAACCAATCTATAGCGATAGAACTTGGAACTACATGATTGTGCCAAGTTTCAAAGAGCTAGCACAAACCGTGTTTGATTTAGAGTTCCAACTACATGTATCCATATAGGAGAAAACAGAGTGAAACCTAAACATGAAAACGGTTTCTGCAAAGGAACGGTTTAAACAAGAAGAACGAAATTTGGTGAGCCAAGTGGAATTGGTGTACTGATCATTACCTGCCAGTATCATCAAGATTGGGTGAAAAAATGTTTGCTGAGATTTCAAGAAACTCGTAGTTTTTTTGATGATTGGCAACCCGTTTCAATGAAAGTGATTCTCGTCAGTCTCTGCTTGGGGCTACTTCAATAGGACACAAACCGTAGCGATAGAACTTGGAACTACATTATTGTGCCAAGTTTCAAAGAGCTAGCACAAACCGTGTTTGATTTAGAGTTCCAACTACATGTATCCATATAGGAGAAAATAGAGTGAAACCTAAACATGAAAAGGGTTACTGCAAAGGAACGGTTGAAGATAGAAGAACGAAATTTGGTGAGCCAAGTGGGATTGGTGTACTGATCATTACCTGCCAGTATCATCAAGATTGGGTGAAAAAATGTTTGCTGAGATTTCAGGAAACTTGTAATATTTTGGAAGCTTGGCAACCCCTTTCAATGAAAGTGATTCTCGTCAGTCTCTGCTTGGGGCTACTTCAATACGACACAAACCATAGCGATAGAACTTGGAACTACATTATTGTGCCAAGTTTCAAAGAGCTAGCACAAACCGTGTTTGATTTAGAGTTCCAACTACATGTATCCATACCTGAGAAAACAGAGTGAAACCTAAACATGAAATCGTTTACTGCAAAAGAACGGTTTAATCTAGAAGAACGAAATTTGGTGAGCCAAGTGGGATTGGTGTACTGATCACTACCTGCCAGTATCATCAACATTGGGTGAAAAAATGTTTGCTGAGATTTCAGGAAACTCGTAGTTTTTTGGAAGCTTGGCAACACCTTTCAATGAAAGTGATTCTCGTCAGTCTCTGCTTGGGGCTACTTCAATAGGACACAAACCATAGCGATAGAACTTGGAACTACATTATTGTGCCAAGGTTCAAAGAGCTAGCACAAACCGTGTTTGATTTAGAGTTCCAACTACATGTATCCATATAGGAAAAAACAGAGTGAAACCTAAACTTGAAAAGGGTTACTGCAAAGGAACTGTTTAAGCTAGAAGAACGAAATTTGGAGAGCCAAGTGGGATTGGTGTACTGATCATTACCTGCAAGTATCATCAAGATTGGGTGAAAAAATGTTTGCTAAGATTTCAGGAAACTCGTAGTTTTTTGGAAGCTTGGCAACCCTTTTCAATGAAAGTGATTCTCGTCAGTCTCTGCTTGGGGCTACTTCAATAGGACACAAAACGTAGCGATAGAACTTGGAACTACATTATTGTGCCAAGTTTCAAAGAGCTAACACGAACCGTGTTTGATTTAGAGTTCCAACTACATGTATCCATATAGGAGAAAACAGAGTGAAACCTAAACATGAAAACGGTTACTGCAAAGGAACGGTTTAAGCTAGAAGAACGAAGTTGGGTGAGCCAAGTGGGATTGGTGTACTGATCTTTACCTGCCAGTATCATCAAGATTGGGTGAAAAAATGTTTGCTGAGATTTCAGGAAACTCGTAGTTTTTTGGAAGCTTGGCAAGCCCTTTCAATGAAAGTGATTCTCGTCAGTCTCTGCTTGGGGCTACTTCAATAGGACACAAACCATAGCGATAGAACTTGGAACTACATTATTGTGCCAAGTTTCAAAGAGCTAGCACAAACCGTGTTTGATTTAGAGTTCCAACTACATGTATCCATACCTGAGAAAACAGAGTGAAACCTAAACATGAAATCGGTTACTGCAAAAGAACGGTTTAATCTACAAGAACGAAATTTGGTGAGCCAAGTGGGATTGGTGTACTGATCACTACCTGCCAGTATCATCAAGATTGGGTGAAAAAATGTTTGCTGAGATTTCAGGAAACTCGTAGTTTTTTGGAAGCTTGGCAACCCCTTTCAATGAAAGTGATTCTCGTCAGTCTCTGCTTGGGGCTACTTCAATAGGACACAAACCATAGCGATAGGACTTGGAACTACATTATTGTGCCAAGTTTCAAAGAGCTAGCACAAACCGTGTTTGATTTAGAGTTCCAAATACATGTATCCATATAGGAAAAAACAGAGTGAAACCTAAACACGAAAACGGTTACTGCAAAGGAACGGTTTAACCTAGAAGAACGATGTTGGATGAGCCAAGTGGGATTGGTGTACTGATCATTACCTGCCAGTATCATCAAGATTGGGTGAAAAAATGTTTGCTTAGATTTCAGGAAACTCGTAGTTTTTTGAAAGCTTGGCAACTCTTTTCCTTGAAAGTGAATCTCGTCAGTCTCTGCTTGGGGCTACTTCAATAGGACACAAACCATCGCGATAGAACTTGGAACTACATTATTGTGCCAAGTTTCAAAGAGCTAGCACAAACCGTGTTTGATTTAGAGTTCCAACTACATGTATCCATATAGGAGAAAACAGAGTGAAACCTAAACATGAAAACGGTTACTGCAAATGAACGGTTTAATCTAGAAGAACGAAATTTGGTGAGCCAAGTGGGATTCGTGTACTGTTCATTACCTGCAAGTATCATCAAGTTTGGGTGAAAAAATATTTGCTGAGATTTCAGGAAACTCGTAGTTTTTTGGAATTTTGGCAACCCCTTTCAACGAAAGTGATTCTCGTCAGTCTCTGCTTGGGGCTATTTCAATAGGACACAAACCATAGCGATAGAACGTGGAACTACATTATTGTGCCAAGTTTCAAAGAGCTAGCACAAACCGTGTTTGATTTAGAGTTCCAACTACATGTATCCATATAGGAGGAAACAGAGTGAAACCTAAACTTGAAAAGGGTTACTGCAAAGGAACTGTTTAAGCTAGAAGAACGAAATTTGGAGAGCCAAGTGGAATTGGTGTACTGATCATTACCTGCATGTATCATCAATATTGGGTGAAAAAATGTTTGCTAAGATTTCAGAAACTCGTAGTTTTTTGGAAGCTTGGCAGCCCTTTTCAATGAAAGTGATTCTCGTCACTCTCTGCTTGGGCCTACTTCAATAGGACAGAAAATGTAGCGATAGAACTTGGAAGTACATTTTTGTGCCAAGTTTCAAAGAGCTAGCACGAACCGTGTTTGATTTAGAGTTCCAACTACATGTATCCATATAGGAGAAAAGAGAGTGAAACCTAAACATGAAAAGGGTTACTGCAAACGAACGGTTTAACCTAGAAAAACGAAATTTGGTGAACCAAGTGGGATTGGTGTACTGATCATTACCTGCCAGTATCATCAAGATTGGGTGAAAAAAGGTTTGCTGAGATTTCAGGAACCTCGTAGATTTTTGGAAGCTTGGCAACCCGTATCAATGAAAGTGATTCTCGTCAGTCTCTGCTTGGGGCTACTTCAATAGGACACAAACCGTAGCGATAGAACTTGGAACTACATTATTGTGCCAAGTTTCAAAGAGCTAGCACAAACCGTGTTTGATTTAGAGTTCCAACTACATGTATCCATATAGGAGAAAATCGAGTGAAACCTAAACATGAAAAGGGTTACTGCAAAGGAACGGTTTAAGATAGAAGAACGAAATTTGGTGAGCCAAGTGGGATTGGTGTACTGATCATTACCTGCGAGTATCATCAAGATTGGGTGAAAAAATGTTTGCTGAGATTTCAGGAAACTCGTAGTTTTTTGGAAGCTTGGCAACCCCTTTCAATGAAAGTTATTCTCGTCAGTCTCTGCTTGGGGCTACTTCAATAGGACACAAACCATAGCGATAGAACTTGGAACTACATTATTGTGCAAAGTTTCAAAGAGCTAGCACGAACCGTGTTTGATTTAGAGTTCCAAATACATGTATCCGTATAGGAACAAACAGAGTGAAACCTAAACCTGAAAAGGGTTACTGAAAAGGAACGGTTTAAGCTAGAAGAACGAAATTTTAGAGCCAAGTGGGATTGGTGTACTGATCATTACCTGCAAGTATCATCAAGATTGGGTGAAAAAATGTGTGCTGAGATTTCAAGAAACTCGTAGTTTTTTGGAAGGTTGGCAACCCCTTTCAATGAAAGTGATTCTCGTCAGTCTCTGCTTGGGGCTACTACAATAGGACACAAGCCACAGCGATAGAACGTGGAACTACATTATTGTGCCAAGTTTCAAAGAGCTAGCACAAACCATGTTTGATTTAGAGTTCCAACTACATGTATCCATATAGGAGAAAACAGAGTGAAACCTAAACATGAAAACGGTTACTGCAAAGGAACTGTTTAAGCTAGAAGAACGAAATTTGGAGAGCCAAGTGGAATTGGTGTACTGATCATTACCTGCATGTATCATCAACATTGGGTGAAAAAATGTTTGCTAAGATTTCAGGAAACTCGTAGTTTTTTGGAAGCTTGGCAACCCTTTTCAATGAAAGTGATTCTCGTCAGTCTCTGCTTGGGCCTACTTCAATAGGACAGAAAACGTAGCGATAGAACTTGGAAGTACATTTTTGTGCCAAGTTTCAAAGAGCTAGCACGAACCGTGTTTGATTTAGAGTTCCAACTACATGTATCCATATAGGAGAAAACAGAGTGAAACCTAAACATGAAAACGGTTACTGCAAATGAACGGTTTAACCTAGAAAAACGACATTTGGTGAGCCAAGTGGGATTGGTGTACTGATCATTACCTGCCAGTATCATCAAGATTGGGTGAAAAAAGTTTTGCTGAGATTTCAGGAAACTCGTAGATTTTTGGAAGCTTGGCAACCCGTATCAATGAAAGTGATTCTCGTCAGTCTCTGCTTGGGGCTACTTCAATAGGACACAAACCGTAGCGATACAACTTGGAACTACATTATTGTGCCAAGTTTCAAAGAGCTAGCACAAACCGTGTTTGATTTAGAGTTCCAAATACATGTATCCATATAGGAACAAACAGAGTGAAACCTAAACCTGAAAAGGGTTACTGCAAAGTAACGGTTTAAGCTAGAAGAACGAAATTTGGAGAGCCAAGTGGGATTGGTGTACTGATCATTACCTGCAAGTATCATCAAGATTGGGTGAAAAAATGTTTGCTGAGATTTCAGGAAACTCGTAGTTTTTTGGAAGCTTGGCAACCCCTTTCAATGAAAGTGATTATCGTCAGTCTCTGCTTGGGGCTACTTCAATAGGACACAAACCATAGCGATAGAACTTGGAACTACATTATTGTGCCAAGTTTCAAAGAGCTAGCACAAACCGTGTTTGATTTAGAGTTCCAACTACATGTATCCATATAGGAAAAAACAGAGTGAAACCTAAACTTGAAAAGGGTTACTGCAAAGGAACTGTTTAAGCTAGAAGAACGAAATTTGGAGAGCCAAGTGGGATTGGTGTACTGATCATTACCTGCCAGTATCATCAAGATTGGGTGAAAAAATGTTTGCTCAGATTTCAGGAAACTCGTAGTTTTTTGGAAGCTTGGCAACCCCTTTCAATGAAAGTGATTCTCGTCAGTCTCTGCTTGGGGCTACTTCAATAGGACACAAGCCGTAGTGATAGAACTTGGAACTACATTATTGTGCCAAGTTTCAAAGAGCTAGCACGAACCGTGTTTGATTTAGAGTTCCAACTACATGTATCCATATAGGAGAAAACAGAGTGAAACCTAAACATGAAAAGGGTTACTGCAAAGGAACGGTTTAAGCTAGAAGAACGAAATTTGGTGAGCCAAGTGGGATTCGTGTACTGATCATTACCTGCGAGTATCATCAAGATTGGGTGAAAAAATGTTTGCTGAGATTTCAGGAAACTCGTAGTTTTTTGGAAGCTTAGCAACCCCTTTCAATGAAAGTGATTCTCGTCAGTCTCTGCTTGGGGCTACTTCAATAGGACACAAACCGTAGCGATAGAACTTGGAACTACATTATTGTGCCAAGTTTCAAAGAGCTAGCACAAACCATGTTTGATTTAGAGTTCCAACTACATGTATCCATATAGGAGAAAAGAGAGTGAAACCTAAACATGAAAACGGTTACTGCAAATGAACGGTTTAACCTAGAAAAACGAAATGTGGTGAGCCAAGTGGGATTGGTGTACTGATCATTACCTGCCAGTATCATCAAGATTGGTTGAAAAAATGTTTGCTGAGATTTCAGGAAACTCGTAGTGTTTTGGAAGCTTGGCAACCCCTTTCAATGAAAGTGATTCTCGTCAGTCTCTGCTTGGGGCTACTTCAATAGGACACAAACCATAGCGATAGAACTTGGAACTACATTATTGTGCCAAGCTTCAAAGAGCTAGCACAAACCGTGTTTGATTTAGAGTTCCAACTACATGTATCCATATAGGAGAAAATAGAGTGAAACCTAAACATGAAAAGGGTTACTGCAAAGGAACGGTTTAAGATAGAAGAACGAAATTTGGTGAGCCAAGTGGAATTGGTGTACTGATCATTACCTGCAAGTATCATCAAGATTGGGTGAAAAAATGTTTGCTGAGATTTCAGGAAACTCGTAGTTTTTTGGAAGCTTGGCAACCCCTTTCAATGAAAGTGATTCTCGTCAGTCGCTGCTTGTGGCTACTTCAATAGGACACAAACCATAGCGATAGAACTTGGAACTACATTATTGTGCCAAGTATCAAAGAGCTTGCAAAAACCGTGTTTGATTTAGAGTTCCAACTACATGTATCCATATAGGAGCAAACGGAGTGAAACCTAAACATGAAAACGGTTACTGCAAACGAATGGTTTAACCTAGAAGAACGAAATTTGGTGAGCCAAGTGGGATTGGTGTACTGATCATTACCTGCAAGTATCATAAAAATTGGGTGAAAAAATGTTTGCTGGGATTTCAGGAAACTCGTAGTTTTTTGGAAGCTTGGCAACCCCTTTCAATGAAAGTGATTCTCGTCAGTGTCTTCTTGGGGCTAGTTCAATAGGACCCAATCTATAGCGATAGAACTTGGAACTACATGATTGTGCCAAGTTTCAAAGAGCTAGCACAAACCGTGTTTGATTTAGAGTTCCAACTACATGTATCCATATAGGAACAAACAGAGTGAAACCTAAACATGAAAACGGTTTCTGCAAAGGAACGGTTTAACCTAGAAGAACGAAATTTGGTGAGCCAAGTGGAATTGGTGTACTGATCGTTACCTGCAAGTATCATCAAGATTGGGTGAAAAAATGTTTGCTGAGATTTCAAGAAACTCGTAGTTTTTTTGATGATTGGCAACCCGTTTCAATGAAAGTGATTCTCGTCAGTCTCTGCTTGGGGCTACTTCAATAGGACACAAACCGTAGCGATAGAACTTGGAACTACATTATTGTGCCAAGTTTCAAAGAGCTAGCACAAACCGTGTTTGATTTAGAGTTCCAACTACATGTATCCATATAGGAGAAAATAGAGTGAAACCTAAACATGAAAAGGGTTACTGCAAAGGAACGGTTGAAGATAGAAGAACGAAATTTGGTGAGCCAAGTGGGATTGGTGTACTGATCATTACCTACGAGTATCATGAAGATTGGGTGAAAAAATGTTTGCTGAGATTTCAGGAAACTCGTAGTTTTTGGAAGCTTGGCAACCCCTTTCAATGAAAGTAATTCTCGTCAGTCTCTGCTTGGGCCTACTTCAATAGGACACAAACCGTAGCGATAGAACTTGGAACTACATTATTGTGCAAAGTTTCAAAGAGCTAGCAGGAACCGTGTTTGATTTAGAGTTCCAAATACATGTATCCGTATAGGAACAAACAGAGTGAAACCTAAACCTGAATAATGTTACTGAAAAGGAACGGTTTAAGCTAGAAGAACGAAATTTGGAGAGCCAAGTGGGATTGGTGTCCTGATCATTACCTGCAAGTATCATCAAGATTGGGTGAAAAAATGTTTGCTGAGATTTCAGGAAACTCGTAGTTTTTTGGAAGCTTGGCAACCTCTTTCAATGAAAGTGATTCTCGTCACTCTCTGCTTGGGCCTACTTCAATAGGACAGAAAATGTAGCGATAGAACTTGGAAGTACATTTTTGTGCCAAGTTTCAAAGAGCTAGCACGAACCGTGTTTGATTTAGAGTTCCAACTACATGTATCCATATAGGAGAAAAGAGAGTGAAACCTAAACATGAAAACGGTTACTGCAAATGAACGGTTTAACCTGGAAAAACGAAATTTGGTGAACCAAGTGGGATTGGTGTACTGATCATTACCTGCCAGTATCATCAAGATTGGGTGAAAAAAGGTTTGCTGAGATTTCAGGAACCTCGTAGATTTTTGGAAGCTTGGCAACCCTTTCAATGAAAGTTATTCTCGTCAGTCTCTGCTTGGGGCTACTTCAATAGGACACAAACCGTAGCGATAGAACTTGGAACTACATTATTGTGCAAAGTTTCAAAGAGCTAGCACGAAACCGTGTTTGATTTAGAGTTCCAAATACATGTATCCGTATAGGAACAAACAGAGTGAAACCTAAACCTGAAAAGGGTTACTGAAAAGGAACGGTTTAAGCTAGAAGAACGAAATTTGGAGAGCCAAGTGGGATTGGTGTACTGATCATTTCCTGCAAGTATCATCAAGATTGGGTGAAAAAATGTTTGCTGAGATTTCAGGAAACTCGTAGTTTTTTGGAAGCTTGGCAACCCCTTTCAATGAAAGTGATTCTCGTCAGTCTCTGCTTGCGGCTACTTCAATAGGACACAAACCATAGCGATAGAACTTGGAACTAAATTTTTGTGCCAATTTCAAAGAGCTAGCACAAACCGTGTTTGATTTAGAGTTCCAACTACATGTATCCATATAGGAAAAAACAGAGTGAAATCTAAACATGAAAACGGTTCCTGCAAAGGAACTGTTTAAGCTAGAAGAACGAAATTTGGTGAGCCAAGTGGGATTGGTGTACTGATCATTACCTGCGAGTATCATCAAGATTGGGTGAAAAAATGTTTGCTGAGATTTCAGGAAACTCGTAGTTTTTTGGAAGCTTGGCAATACCTTTCAATGAAAGTGATTCTCGTCAGTCTCTTCTTGGGGCTACTTCAATAGGACACAAACTGTAGCGATAGAACTTGGAACTATATTATTGTGCCAAGTTTCAAAGAGCTAGCACAAATCGTGTTTGATTTAGAGTTCCAAATACATGTATCCATATAGGAACAAACAGAGTGAAACCTAAACATGAAAACGGTTACTGCAAAGGCACGGTTTAAGCTAGAAGAACAAAATTTGGAGAGCCAAGTGGGATTGGTGTACTGATCATTACCTGCAAGTATCATCAAGATTGGGTGAAAAAATGTTTGCTGAGATTTCAGGAAACTCGTAGTTTTTTGGAAGCTTGGCAACCCCTTTCAATGAAAGTGATTCTCGTCAGTCTCTGCTTGGGGCTACTTCAATAGGACACAAACCATAGCGATAGAACTTGGAACTACATTATTGTGCCAAGTTTCAAAGAGCTAGCACAAACCGTGTTTGATTTAGAGTTCCAACTACATGTATCCATACCTGAGAAAACAGAGTGAAACCTAAACATGAAATCGGTTACTGCAAAAGAACGGTTTAATCTAGAAGAACGAAATTTGGTGAGCCAAGTGGGATTGGTGTACTGATCACTACCTGCCAGTATCATCAAGATTGGGTGAAAAAATGTTTGCTGAGATTTCAGGAAACTCGTAGTTTTTTGGAAGCTTGGCAACCCCTTTCAATGAAAGTGATTCTCGTCAGTCTCTGCTTGGGGCTACTTCAATAGGACACAAACCATAGCGATAGGACTTGGAACTACATTATTGTGCCAAGTTTCAAAGAGCTAGCACAAACCGTGTTTGATTTAGAGTTCCAACTACATGTATCCATATAGTAGAAAACAGAGTGAAACCTAAACATGAAAACGGTTACTGCAAAGGAACGGTTTAATCTAGAAGAACGAAATTTGGTGAGCCAAGTGGGATTCGTGTACTCTTCATTACCTGCAAGTATCATCAAGTTTGGGTGAAAAAATGTTTGCTGAGATTTCAGGAAACTCGTAGTTTTTTGGAAGCTTGGCAACCCCTTACAACGAAAGTGATTCTCGTCAGTCTCTGCTTGGGGCTACTTCAATAGGACACAAACCATAGCGATAGAACGTGGAACTACATTATTGTGCCAAGTTTCAAAGAGCTAGCACAAACAGTGTTTGATTTAGAGTTCCAACTACATGTATCCATATAGGAGAAAACAGAGTGAAACCTAAACTTGAAAAGGGTTACTGCAAAGGAACTGTTTAAGCTAGAAGAACGAAATTTGGAGAGCCAAGTGGAATTGGTGTACTGATCATTACCTGCATGTATCATCAAGATTGGGTGAAAAAATGTTTGCTGAGATTTCAGGAAACTCGTAGTTTTTTGGAAGCTTGGCAAGCCCTTTCAATGAAAGTGATTCTCGTCAGTCTCTGCTTGGGGCTACTTCAATAGGACACAAACCATAGCGATACAACTTGGAACTACATTATTGTGCCAAGTTTCAAAGAGCTAGCACAAATCGTGTTTGATTTAGAGTTCCAACTACATGTATCCATACCTGAGAAAACAGAGTGAAACCTAAACATGAAATCGGTTACTGCAAAAGAACGGTTTAATCTAGAAGAACGAAATTTGGTGAGCCAAGTGGGATTGGTGTACTGATCACTACCTGCCAGTATCATCAAGATTGGGTGAAAAAATGTTTGCTGAGATTTCAGGAAACTCGTAGTTTTTTGGAAGCTTGGCAACCCCTTTCAATGAAAGTGATTCTCCTCAGTCTCTGCTTGGGGCTACTTCAATAGGACACAAACCATAGCGATAGGACTTGGAACTACATTATTGTGCCAAGTTTCAAAGAGCTAGCACAAACCGTGTTTGATTTAGAGTTCCAAATACATGTATCCATATAGGAAAAAACAGAGTGAAACCTAAACATGAAAACGGTTACTGCAAAAGAACGGTTTAACCTAGAAGAACGATGTTGGATGAGCCAAGTGGGATTGGTGTACTGATCATTACCTGCCAGTATCATCAATATTGGGTGAAAAAATGTTTGCTTAGATTTCAGGAAACTCGTAGTTTTTTGAAAGCTTGGCAACTCTTTTCCTTGAAAGTGAATCTCGTCAGTCTCTGCTTGGGGCTACTTCAATAGGACACAAACTATCGCGATAGAACTTGGAACTACATTATTGTGCCAAGTTTCAAAGAGCTAGCACAAACCGTGTTTGATTTAGAGTTCCAACTACATGTATCCATATAGGAGAAAACAGAGTGAAACCTAAACATGAAAACGGTTACTGCAAATGAACGGTTTAACCTAGAAAAAGGACATTTGGTGAGCCAAGTGGGATTGGTGTACTGATCATTACCTGCCAGTATCATCAAGATTGGGTGAAAAAAGGTTTGCTGAGATTTGTGGAAACTCGTAGATTTTTGGAAGCTTGGCAACCCGTATCAATGAAAGTGATTCTCGTCAGTCTCTGCTTGGGGCTACTTCAATAGGACACAAACCGTAGCGATAGAACTTGGAACTACATTATTGTGCCAAGTTTCAAAGAATTAGCACAAACCGTGTTTGATTTAGAGTTCCAACTACATGTATCCATATAGGAGAAAATAGAGTGAAACCTAAACAGGAAAAGGGTTACTGCAAAGGAACGGTATAAGATAGAAGAACGAAAATTGGTGAGCCAAGTGGGATTGGTGTACTGATCATTACCTGCGAGTATCATCAAGATTGGGTGAAAAAATGTTTGCTGAGATTTCAGGAAACTCGTAGTTTTTTGGAAGCTTGGCAACCTCTTTCAATGAAAGTGATTCTCGTCAGTCTCTGCTTGGGGCTACTTCAATAGGACACAAACTGTAGCGATAGAACTTGGAACTACATTATTGTGCCAAGTTTCAAAGAGCTAGCACAAACCATGTTTGATTTAGAGTTCCAACTACATGTATCCATATAGGAGAAAAGAGAGTGAAACCTACACATGAAAACGGTTACTGCAAATGAACGGTTTAACCTAGAAAAACGAAATTTGGTGAGCCAAGTGGGATTGGTGTACTGATCATTACCTGCCAGTATCATCAAGATTGGTTGAAAAAATGTTTGCTGAGAATTCAGGAAACTCATAGTTCTTTGGAAGCTTGGCAAGCCCTTTCAATGAAAGTGATTCTCGTCAGTCTCTGCTTGGGGCTACTTCAATAGGACACAAACCATAGCGATAGAACTTGGAACTACATTATTGTGCCAAGTTTCAAAGAGCTAGCACAAACCGTGTTTGATTTAGAGTTCCAACTACATGTATCCATACCTGAGAAAACAGAGTGAAACCTAAACATGAAATCGGTTACTGCAAAAGAACGGTTTAATCTAGAAGAACGAAATTTGGTGAGCCAAGTGGGATTGGTGTACTGATCACTACCTGCCAGTATCATCAAGATTGGGTGAAAAAATGTTTGCTGAGATTTCAGGAAACTCGTAGTTTTTTGGAATCTTGGCAACCCCTTTCAATGAAAGTGATTCTCGTCAGTCTCTGCTTGGGGCTACTTCAATAGGACACAAACCATAGCGATAGGACTTGGAACTACATTATTGTGCCAAGTTTCAAAGAGCTAGCACAAACCGTGTTTGATTTAGAGTTCCAAATACATGTATCCATATAGGAAAAAACAGAGTGAAACCTAAACATGAAAACGGTTACTGCAAAGGAACGGTTTAACCTAGAAGAACGATGTTGAATGAGCCAAGTGGGATTGGTGTACTGATCATTACCTGCCAGTATCATCAAGATTGGGTGAAAAAATGTTTGCTTAGATTTCAGGAAACTCGTAGTTTTTTGAAAGCTTGGCAACTCTTTTCCTTGAAAGTGAATCTCGTCAGTCTCTGCTTGGGGCTACTTCAATAGGACACAAACCATCGCGATAGAACTTGGAACTACATTATTGTGCCAAGTTTCAAAGAGCTAGCACAAACCGTGTTTGATTTAGAGTTCCAACTACATGTATCCATATAGGAGAAAACAGAGTGAAACCTAAACATGAAAACGATTACTGCAAATGAACGGTTTAATCTAGAAGAACGAAATTTGGTGAGCCAAGTGGGATTCGTGTACTGTTCATTACCTGCAAGTATCATCAAGTTTGGGTGAAAAAATGTTTGCTGAGATTTCAGGAAACTCGTAGTTTTTTGGAAGCTTGGCAACCCCTTACAACGAAAGTGATTCTCGTCAGTCTCTGCTTGGGGCTACTTCAATAGGACACAAACCATAGCGATAGAACGTGGAACTACATTATTGTGCCAAGTTTCAAAGAGCTAGCACAAACCGTGTTTGATTTAGAGTTCCAACTACATGTATCCATATAGGAGAAAACAGAGTGAAACCTAAACTTGAAAAGGGTTACTGCAAAGGAACTGTTTAAGCTAGAAGAACGAAATTTGGAGAGCCAAGTGGAATTGGTGTACTGATCATTACCTGCATGTATCATCAAGATTGGGTGAAAAAATGTTTGCTAAGATTTCAGAAACTCGTAGTTTTTTGGAAGCTTGGCAACCCTTTTCAATGAAAGTGATTCTCGTCACTCTCTGCTTCGGCCTACGTCAATAGGACAGAAAATGTAGCGATAGAACTTGGAAGTACATTTTTGCTCCAAGTTTCAAAGAGCTAGCACGAACCGTGTTTGATTTAGAGTTCCAACTACATGTATCCATATAGGAGAAAAGAGAGTGAAACCTAAACATGAAAACGGTTACTGCAAATGAACGGTTTAACCTAGAAAAACGAAATTTGGTGAACCAAGTGGGATTGGTGTACTGATCATTACCTGCCAGTATCATCAAGATTGGGTGAAAAAAGGTTTGCTGAGATTTCAGGAACCTCGTAGATTTTTGGAAGCTTGTCAACCCGTATCAATGAAAGTGATTCTCGTCAGTCTCTGCTTGGGGCTACTTCAATAGGACACAAACCGTAGCGATAGAACTTGGAACTACATTATTGTGCCAAGTTTCAAAGAGCTAGCACAAACCGTGTTTGATTTAGAGTTCCAACTACATGTATCCGTATAGGAAAAAACAGAGTGAAATCTAAATCTGAAAAGGGTTACTGCAAAGGAACTGTTTAAGCTAGAAGAACGAAATTTGGTGAGCCAAGTGGGATTGGTGTACTGATCATTACCTGCGAGGATCATCAAGATTGGGTGAAAAAATGTTTCCTGAGATTTCAGGAAACTCGTAGTTTTTTGTAAGCTTAGCAACCCCTTTCAATGAAAGTGATTCTCGTCAGTCTCTGCTTGGGGCTACTTCAATAGGACGCAAACCGTAGCAATAGAACTTGGAACTACACTATTGTGCCAAGTTTCAAAGAGCTAGCACAAACCGTGTTTGATTTAGAGTTCCAACTACATGTATCCATATAGGAGAAAATAGAGTGAAACCTAAACATGAAAAGGGTTACTGCAAACGAACGGTTTAAGATAGAAGAACGAAATTTGGTGAGCCAAGTGTGATTGGTGTACTGATCATTACCTGCCAGTATCATCAAGATTGGGTGAAAAAATGTTTGCTGAGATTTCAGGAAACTCGTAGTTTTTTGGAAGCTTGGCAATACCTTTCAATGAAAGTGATTCTCGTCAGTCTCTGCTTGGGGCTACTTCAATAGGACACAAACCGTAGCGATAGAACTTGGAACTACATTATTGTGCCAAGATTCAAAGAGCTAGCAAAAACCGTGTTTGATTTAGAGTTCCAACTACATGTATGCATATAGGAAAAAACAGAGTGAAACCTAAACTTGAAAAGGGTTACTGCAAAGGAACTGTTTAAGCTAGAAGAACGAAATTTGGTGAGCCAAGTGGGATTGGTGTACTGATCATTACCTTCGAGTATCATCAAGATTGGGTGAAAAAATGTTTGCTGAGATTTAAGGAAACTCGTAGTTTTTTGGAAGCTTAGCAACCCCTTTCAATGAAAGTGATTCTCGTCAGTCTCTGCTTGGGGCTACTTCAATAGGACACAAACCATAGCGATAGAACTTGGAACTACATTATTGTGCCAAGTTTCAAAGAGCTAGCACAAACCATGTTTGATTTAGAGTTCCAACTACATGTATCCATATAGGAGAAAAGAGAGTGAAACCTAAACATGAAAACGGTTACTGCAAATGAACGGTTTAACCTAGAAAAACGAAATTTGGTGAGCCAAGTGGGATTGGTGTACTGATCATTACCTGCCAGTATCATCAAGATTGGTTGAAAAAAATGTTTGCTGAGATTTCAGGAAACTCATAGTTCTTTGGAAGCTTGGCAACCCCGTTCAATGAAAGTGATTCTCGTCAGTCTCTGCTTGGGGCTACTTCAATAGGACACAAACCATAGCGATAGAACTTGGAACTACATTATTGTGCTAAGTTTCAAAGAGCTAGCACAAACCGTTTTTGATTTAGAGTTCCAACTACATGTATCCATATAGGAGAAAACAGAGTGAAACCTAAACATGAAAAGGGTTACTGCAAAGGAACGGTTTAACATAGAGGAACGAAATTTGGTGAGCCAAGTGGGATTGGTGTACTGATAATTACCTGCCAGTATCATCAAGATTGGGTGAAAAAAATGTTTCCTGAGATTTCAGGAAACTTGTAATATTTTGGAAGCTTGGCAACCCCTTTCAATGAAAGTGATTCTCGTCAGTCTCTGCTTGGGGCTACTTCAATAGGACACAAACCATAGCGATAGAACTTGGAACTACATTATTGTGCCAAGTTTCAAAGAGCTAGCACAAACCGTGTTTGATTTAGAGTTCCAACTACATGTATCCATATAGGAGAAAACAGAGTGAAACCTAAGTATGAAAACGGTTACTGCAAAGGAACGGTTTAAGCTAGAAGAACGAAGTTGGGTGAGCCAAGTGGGATTGGTGTACTGATCATTACCTGCCAGTATCATCAAGTTTGGGTGAAAAAATGTTTGCTGAGAATTCAGGAAACTCGTAGTTTTTTGGAAGCTTGGCAAGCCCTTTCAATGAAAGTGATTCTCGTCAGTCTCTGCTTGGGGCTACTTCAATAGGACACAAACCATAGCGATAGAACTTGGAACTACATTATTGTGCCAAGTTTCAAAGAGCTAGCACAAATCGTGTTTGATTTAGAGTTCCAAATACATGTATCCATATAGCAACAAACAGAGTGAAACCTAAACATGAAAACGGTTACTGCAAAGGCACGGTTTAAGCTAGAAGAACAAAATTTGGAGAGCCAAGTGGGATTGGTGTACTGATCATTACCTGCAAGTATCATCAAGATTGGGTGAAAAAATGTTTGCTGAGATTTCAGGAAACTCGTAGTTTTTTGGAAGCTTGGCAACCCCTTTCAATGAAAGTGATTCTCGTCAGTCTCTGCTTGGGGCTACTTCAATAGGACACAAACCATAGCGATAGAACTTGAAACTACATTATTGTGCCAAGTTTCAAAGAGCTAGCACAAACCGTGTTTGATTTAGAGTTCCAACTACATGTATGCATATAGGAAAAAACAGAGTGAAACCTAAACTTGAAAAGGGTTACTGCAAAGGAACTGTTTAAGCTAGAAGAACGAAATTTGGTGAGCCAAGTGGGATTGGTGTACTGATCATTACCTGCGAGTGTCATCAAGATTGGGTGAAAAAATGTTTGCTGAGATTTCAGGAAACTCGTAGTTTTTTGGAAGCTTAGCAACCCCTTTCAATGAAGTGATTCTCGTCAGTCTCTGCTTGGGGCTACTTCAATAGGACACAAACCATAGCGATAGAACTTGGAAGTACATTATTGTGCCAAGTTTCAAAGAGCTAGCACAAACCATGTTTGATTTAGAGTTCCAAATACATGTATCCATATAGGACAAAAGAGAGTGAAACCAAAACATGAAAACGGTTACTGCAAATGAACGGTTTAACCTAGAAAAACGAAATTAGGTGAGCCAAGTGGGATTGGTTTACTGATCATTACCTGCCAGTATCATCAAGATTGGTTGAAAAAATGTTTGCTGAGATTTCAGGAAACTCGTAGTTTTTTGGAAGCTTAGCAACCCCTTTCAATGAAAGTGATTCTCGTCAGTCTCTGCTTGGGGCTACTTCAATAGGACACAAACCATAGCGATAGGACTTGGAACTACATTATTGTGCCAAGTTTCAAAGAGCTAGCACAAACCGTGTTTGATTTAGAGTTCCAACTACATGTATCCATATAGGAGAAAACAGAGTGAAACCTAAACATGAAAACGGTTACTGCAAAGGCACGGTTTAAGCTAGAAGAACAAAATTTGGAGAGCCAAGTGGGATTGGTGTACTGATCATTACCTGCAAGTATCATCAAGATTGGGTGAAAAAATGTTTGCTGAGATTTCAGGAAACTTGTAGTTTTTTTGGAAGCTTGGCAACCCCTTACAACGAAAGTGATTCTCGTCAGTCTCTGCTTGGGCTACTTCAATAGGACACAAACCATAGCGATAGAACTTGGAACTACATTATTGTGCAAAGTTTCAAAGAGCTAGCACAAACCGTGTTGATTTAGAGTTCCAACTACATGTATCCGTATAGGAAAAAACAGAGTGAAATCTAAATCTGAAAAGGGTTACTGCAAAGGAACTGTTTAAGCTAGAAGAACGAAAATTGGTGAGCCAAGTGGGATTGGTGTACTGATCATTACCTGCGAGTATCATCAAGATTGGGTGAAAAAATGTTTCCTGAGATTTCAGGAAACTCGTAGTTTTTTGTAAGCTTAGCAACCCCTTTCAATGAAAGTGATTCTCGTCAGTCTCTGCTTGGGGCTACTTCAATAGGACGCAAACCGTAGCAATAGAACTTGGAACTACACTATTGTGCCAAGTTTCAAAGAGCTAGCACAAACCGTGTTTGATTTAGAGTTCCAACTACATGTATCCATATAGGAGAAAATAGAGTGAAACCTAAACATGAAAAGGGTTACTGCAAACGAACGGTTTAAGATAGAAGAACGAAATTTGGTGAGCCAAGTGTGATTGGTGTACTGATCATTACCTGCCAGCATCATCAAGATTGGGTGAAAAAATGTTTGCTGAGATTTCAGGAAACTCCTAGTTTTTTGGAAGCTTGGCAATACCTTTCAATGAAAGTGATTCTCGTCAGTCTCTGCTTGGGGCTACTTCAATAGGACACAAACCGTAGCGATAGAACTTGGAACTACATTATTGTGCCAAGTTTCAAAGACCTAGCACAAATCGTGTTTGATTTAGAGTTCCAAATACATGTATCCATATAGGAACAAACAGAGTGAAACCTAAACATGAAAACGGTTACTGCAAAGGCACGGTTTAAGCTAGAAGAACAAAATTTGGAGAGCAAGTGGGATTGGTGTACTGATCATTACCTGCAAGTATCATCAAGATTGGGTGAAAAAATGTTTGCTGAGATTTCAGGAAACTCGTAGTTTTTTGGAAGCTTGGCAACCCCTTTCAATGAAAGTGATTCTCGTCAGTCTCTGCTTGGGGCTACTTCAATAGGACACAAACCATAGCGATAGAACTTGGAACTACATTATTGTGCCAAGTTTCAAAGAGCTAGCACAAACCGTGTTTGATTTAGAGTTCCAACTACATGTATGCATATAGGAAAAAACAGAGTGAAACCTATACTTGAAAAGGGTTACTGCAAAGGAACTGTTTAAGCTAGAAAAACGAAATTTGGTGAGCCAAGTGGGATTGGTGTACTGATCATTACCTGCGAGTATCATCAAGATTGGGTGAAAAAATGTTTGCTGAGATTTAAGGAAACTCGTAGTTTTTTGGAAGCTTAGCAACCCCTTTCAATGAAAGTGATTCTCGTCAGTCTCTGCTTGGGGCTACTTCAATAGGACACAAACCATAGCGATAGAAACTTGGAACTACATTATTGTGCCAAGTTTCAAAGAGCTAGCACAAACCATGTTTGATTTAGAGTTCCAACTACATGTATCCATATAGGAGAAAAGAGAGTGAAACCTAAACATGAAAACGGTTACTGCAAATGAACGGTTTAACCTAGAAAAACGAAATTTGGTGAGCCAAGTGGGATTGGTGTACTGATCATTACCTGCCAGTATCATCAAGATTGTTTGAAAAAATGTTTGCTGAGATTTCAGGAAACTCATAGTTCTTTGGAAGCTTGGCAACCCCGTTCAATGAAAGTGATTCTCATCAGTCTCTGCTTGGGGCTACTTCAATAGGACACAAACCATAGCGATAGAACTTGGAACTACATTATTGTGCTAAGTTTCAAAGAGCTAGCACAAACCGTGTTTGATTTAGAGTTCCAACTACATGTATCCATATAGGAGAAAACAGAGTGAAACCTAAACATGAAAAGGGTTACTGCAAAGGAACGGTTTAACATAGAGGAACGAAATTTGGTGAGCCAAGTGGGATTGGTGTACTGATCATTACCTGCCAGTATCATCAAGATTGGGTGAAAAAAATGTTTCCTGAGATTTCAGGAAACTTGTAATATTTTGGAAGCTTGGCAACCCCTTTCAATGAAAGTGATTCTCGTCAGTCTCTGCTTGGGGCTACTTCAATAGGACACAAACCATAGCGATAGAACTTGGAACTACATTATTGTGCCAAGTTTCAAAGAGCTAGCACAAACCGTGTTTGATTTAGAGTTCCAACTACATGTATCCATATAAGAGAAAACAGAGTGAAACCTAAACATGAAAAAGGTTACTGCAAAGGAAAGGTTTAAGCTAGAAGAACGAAGTTGGGTGAGCCAAGTGGGATTGGTGTACTGATCATTACCTGCCAGTATCATCAAGTTTGGGTGAAAAAATGTTTGCTGAGATTTCAGGAAACTCGTAGTTTTTTGGAAGCTTGGCAAGCCCTTTCAATGAAAGTGATTCTCGTCAGTCTCTGCTTGGGGCTACTTCAATAGGACACAAACCATAGCGATAGAACTTGGAACTACATTATTGTGCCAAGTTTCAAAGAGCTAGCACAAACCGTGTTTGATTTAGAGTTCCAACTACATGTATCCATACCTGAGAAAACAGAGTGAAACCTAAACATGAAATCGGTTACTGCAAAAGAACGGTTTATCTAGAAAAACGAAATTTGGTGAGCCAAGTGGGATTGGTGTACTGATCACTACCTGCCAGTATCATCAAGATTGGGTGAAAAAATGTTTGCTGAGATTTCAGGAAACTCGTAGTTTTTTGGAAGCTTGGCAACCCCTTTCAATGAAAGTGATTCTCGTCAGTCTCTGCTTGGGGCTACTTCAATAGGACACAAACCATAGCGATAGGACTTGGAACTACATTATTGTGCCAAGTTTCAAAGAGCTAGCACAAACCGTGTTTGATTTAGAGTTCCAACTACATGTATCCATATAGGAGAAAACAGAGTGAAACCTAAACATGAAAACGGTTACTGCAAAGGAACGGTTTAATCTAGAAGAACGAAATTTGGTGAGCCAAGTGGGATTCGTGTACTGTTCATTACCTGCAAGAATCATCAAGTTTGGGTGAAAAAAATGTTTGCTGAGATTTCAGGAAACTTGTAGTTTTTTTGAAGCTTGGCAACCCCTTACAACGAAAGTGATTTTCGTCAGTCTCTGCTTGGGGCTACTTCAATAGGACACAAACCATAGCGATAGAACGTGGAACTACATTATTGTGCCAAGTTTCAAAGAGCTAGCACAAACCGTGTTTGATTTAGAGTTCCAACTACATGTATCCATATAGGAGAAAACAGAGTGAAACCTAAACTTGAAAAGGGTTACTGCAAAGGAACTGTTTAAGCTAGAAGAACGAAATTTGGAGAGCCAAGTGGAATTGGTGTACTGATCATTACCTGCATGTATCATCAAGATTGGGTGAAAAAATGTTTGCTAAGATTTCAGAAACTCGTAGTTTTTTGGAAGCTTGGCAACCCTTTTCAATGAAAGTGATTCTCGTCACTCTCTGCTTGGGCCTACTTCAATAGGACAGAAAACGTAGCGATAGAACTTGGAAGTACATTTTTGTGCCAAGTTTCAAAGAGCTAGCACGATCCGTGTTTGATTTAGAGTTCCAACTACATGTATCCATATAGGAGAAAAGAGAGTGAAACCTAAACATGAAAACGGTTACTGCAAATGAACGGTTTAACCTAGAAAAAGGAAATTTGGTGAGCCAAGTGGGATTGGTGTACTGATCATTACCTGCCAGTATCATCAAGATTGGGTGAAAAAAGGTTTGCTGAGATTTCAGGAACCTCGTAGATTTTTGGAAGCTTGGCAACCCGTATCAATGAAAGTGATTCTCGTCAGTCTCTGCTTGGGGCTACTTCAATAGGACACAAACCGTAGCGATAGAACTTGGAACTACATTATTGTGCCAAGTTTCAAAGAATTAGCACAAACCGTGTTTGATTTAGAGTTCCAACTACATGTATCCATATAGGAGAAAATAGAGTGAAACCTAAACATGAAAAGGGTTACTGCAAAGGAACGGTTTAACATAGAGGAACGAAATTTGGTGAGCCAAGTGGGATTGGTGTACTGATCATTACCTGCCAGTATCATCAAGATTGGGTGAAAAAAATGTTTCCTGAGATTTCAGGAAACTTGTAATATTTTGGAAGCTTGGCAACCCCTTTCAATGAAAGTGATTCTCGTCAGTCTCTGCTTGGGGCTACTTCAATAGGACACAAACCATAGCGATAGAACTTGGAACTACATTATTGTGCCAAGTTTCAAAGAGCTAGCACAAACCGTGTTTGATTTAGAGTTCCAACTACATGTATCCATATAGGAGAAAACAGAGTGAAACCTAAACATGAAAAAGGTTACTGCAAAGGAACGGTTTAAGCTAGAAGAACGAAGTTGGGTGAGCCAAGTGGGATTGGTGTACTGATCATTACCTGCCAGTATCATCAAGTTTGGGTGAAAAAATGTTTGCTGAGATTTCAGGAAACTCGTAGTTTTTTGGAAGCTTGGCAAGCCCTTTCAATGAAAGTGATTCTCGTCAGTCTCTGCTTGGGGCTACTTCAATAGGACACAAACCATAGCGATAGAACTTGGAACTACATTATTGTGCCAAGTTTCAAAGAGCTAGCACAAACCGTGTTTGATTTAGAGTTCCAAATACATGTATCCATACCTGAGAAAACAGAGTGAAACCTAAACATGAAATCGGTTACTGCAAAAGAACGGTTTAATCTAGAAGAACGAAATTTGGTGAGCCAAGTGTCATTGGTGTACTGATCACTACCTGCCAGTATCATCAAGATTGGGTGAAAAAATGTTTGCTGAGATTTCAGGAAACTCGTAGTTTTTTGGAAGCTTGGCAACCCCTTTCAATGAAAGTGATTCTCGTCAGTCTCTGCTTGGGGCTACTTCAATAGGACACAAACCATAGCGATAGAACTTGGAACTACATTATTGTGCCAAGTTTCAAAGAGCTAGCACAAACCGTGTTTGATTTAGAGTTCCAACTACATGTATCCATATAGGAAAAAACAGAGTGAAACCTAAACTTGAAAAGGGTTACTGCAAAGGAACTGTTTAAGCTAGAAGAACGAAATTTGGTGAGCCAAGTGGGATTGGTGTACTGATCATTACCTGCGAGTGTCATCAAGATTGGGTGAAAAAATGTTTGCTGAGATTTCAGGAAACTCGTAGTTTTTTGGAAGCTTAGCAACCCCTTTCAATGAAAGTGATTCTCGTCAGTCTCTGCTTGGGGCTACTTCAATAGGACACAAACCATAGCGATAGAACTTGGAACTACATTATTGTGCCAAGTTTCAAAGAGCTAGCACAAACCATGTTTGATTTAGAGTTCCAAATACATGTATCCATATAGGAGAAAAGAGAGTGAAACAAAACATGAAAACGGTTACTGCAAATGAACGGTTTAACCTAGAAAAACGAAATTAGGTGAGCCAAGTGGGATTGGTTTACTGATCAATACCTGCCAGTATCATCAAGATTGGTTGAAAAAATGTTTGCTGAGATTTCAGGAAACTCGTAGTTTTTTGGAAGCTTAGAAACCCCTTTCAATGAAAGTGATTCTCGTCAGTCTCTGCTTGGGGCTACTTCAATAGGACACAAACCATAGCGATAGAACTTGGAACTACATTTTTTATGCCAAGTTTCAAAGAGCTAGCACAAACCGTGTTTGATTTAGAGTTCCAACTACATGTATCCATATAGGAGAAAACAGAGTGAAACCTAAACATGAAAAGGGTTACTGCAAAGGAACGGTTTAACATAGAGGAACGAAATTTGGTGAGCCAAGTGGGATTGGTGTACTGATCATTACCTGCCAGTATCATCAAGATTGGGTGAAAAAATGTTTCCTGAGATTTCAGGAAACTTGTAATTTTTTGGAAGCTTGGCAACCACTTTCAATGAAAGTGATTCTCGTCAGTCTCTGCTTGGGGCTACTTCAATAGGACACAAACCATAGCGATAGAACATGGAACTACATTATTGTGCCAAGTTTCAAAGAGCTAGCACAAACCGTGTTTGATTTAGAGTTCCAACTACATGTATCCATATAGGAACAAACAGAGTGAAACCTAAACATGAAAAAGGTTACTGCAAATGAACGGTTTAACCTAGAAGAACGAAATTTGGTGAGTCAAGTGGGATTGGTGTACTGATCATTACCTGCCAGTATCATCAAGATTGGGTGAAAAAATGTTTGCTGAGATTTCAGGAAACTCGTAGTGTTTTGGAAGCTTGGCAACCCCTTTCAATGAAAGTGATTCTCGTCAGTCTCTGCTTGGGGCTACTTCAATAGGACACAAACCATAGCGATAGGACTTGGAACTACATTATTGTGCCAAGTTTCAAAGAGGTAGCACAAACCGTGTTTTATTTAGAGTTCCAAATACATGTATCCATATAGGAGAAAACAGAGTGAAACCTAAACATGAAAACGGTTACTGCAAAGGAACGGTTTAAGCTAGAAGAACGAAGTTGGGTGAGCCAAGTGGGATTGGTGTACTGATCATTACCTGCCAGTATCATCAAGATTGGGTGAGAAAATGTTTGCTGAGATTTCAGGAAACTCGTAGTTTTTTGGAAGCTTGGCAAGCCCTTTCAATGAAAGTGATTCTCGTCAGTCTCTGCTTGGGGCTACTTCAATAGGACACAAACCATAGCGATAGAACTTGGAACTACATTATTGTGCCAAGTTTCAAAGAGCTAGCACAAACCGTGTTTGATTTAGAGTTCCAACTACATGTATCCATACCTGAGAAAACAGAGTGAAACCTAAACATGAAATCGGTTACTGCAAAAGAACGGTTTAATCTAGAAGAACGAAATTTGGTGAGCCAAGTGGGATTGGTGTACTGATCACTACCTGCCAGTATCATCAAGATTGGGTGAAAAAATGTTTGCTGAGATTTCAGGAAACTCGTAGTTTTTTGGAAGCTTGGCAACCCTTTCAATGAAAGTGATTCTCGTCAGTCTCTGCTTGGGGCTACTTCAATAGGACACAAACCATAGCGATAGTACTTGGAACGACATTATTGTGCCAAGTTTCAAAGAGCTAGCACAAACCGTGTTTGATTTAGAGTTCCAACTACATGTATCCATATAGGAGAAAAGAGAGTGAAACCTAAACATGAAAACGGTTACTGCAAATGAACGGTTTAATCTAGAAGAACGAAATTTGGTGAGCCAAGTGGGATTGGTGTACTGATCATTACCTGCAAGTATCATCAAGATTGGGTGAAAAAATGTTTGCTGAGATTTCAAGAAACTCGTAGTTTTTGGAAGCTTGGCAACCCCTTACAACGAAAGTGATTCTCGTCAGTCTCTGCTTTGGGCTACTTCAATAGGACACAAACCATAGCGATAGAACGTGGAACTACATTATTGTGCCAAGTTTCAAAGAGCTAGCACAAACCGTGTTTGATTTAGAGTTCCAACTACATTTATCCATATAGGAGAAAACAGAGTGAAACCTAAACATGAAAAGGGTTACTGCAAAGGAACGGTTTAAGCTAGAAGAACGAAATTTTGGTGAGCCAAGTGGGATTGGTGTACTGATCATTACCTGCGAGTATCATCAAGATTGGGTGAAAAAATGTTTGCTGAGATTTCAGGAAACTCGTAGTTTTTTGGAAGCTTGGCAACCGTTTTCAATGAAAGTGATTCTCGTCAGTCTCTGCTTGGGGCTACTTCAATAGGACACAAACCATAGCGATAGAACTTGGAACTACATTATTGTGCCACGTTTCAAGAGCTAGCACAAACCGTGTTTGATTTAGAGTTCCAAATACATGTATCCATATAGGAGAAAACAGAGTGAAACCTAAATATGAAAACGGTTACTGCAAAGGAACGGTTTAACCTAGAAGAACGAAATTTGGTGAGCCAAGTGGGATTGGTGTACTGATCATTACCTGCCAGTATCATCAAGATTGGGTGAAAAAATGTTTGCTGAGATTTCAGGAAACTCGCAGTTTTTTGGAAGCTTGGCAACCCCTTTAAATGAAAGGGATTCTCGTCAGTCTCTGCTTGGGGCTACTTCAATAGGACACAAACCGTAGCGATAGAACTTGGAACTACATTATTGTGCCAAGTTTCAAAGAGCTAGCACGAACCGTGTTTGATTTAGAGTTCCAACTACATGTATCCATATAGGAGAAAAGAGAGTGAAACCTAAACATGAAAACGGTTACTGCAAATGAACGGTTTAACCTAGAAAAACGAAATTTGGTGAGCCAAGTGGGATTGGTGTACTGATCATTACCTGCCAGTATCATCAAGATTGGGTGAAAAAAGGTTTGCTGAGATTTCAGGAAACTCGTAGATTTTTGGAAGCTTGGCAACCCGTATCAATGAAAGTGATTTTCGTCAGTCTCTGCTTGGGGCTACTTCAATAGGACACAAGCCGTAGTGATAGAACTTGGAACTACATTATTGTGCCATTTTTCAAAGAGCTAGCACAAACCGTGTTTGATTTAGAGTTCCAACTACATGTATCCATATAGGAGAAAACAGAGTGAAACCAAAACATGAAAACGGTTACTGCAAATGAACGGTTTAATCTAGAAGAACGAAATTTGGTGAGCCAAGTGGGATTGGTGTACTGATCATTACCTGCAAGTATCATCAAGTTTGGGTGAAAAAATGTTTGCTGAGATTTCAGGAAACTCGTAGTTTTTTGGAAGCTTGGCAACCCCTTACAACGAAAGTGATTCTCGTCAGTCTCTGCTTTGGGCTACTTCAATAGGACACAAACCATAGCGATAGAACGTGGAACTACATTATTGTGCCAAGTTTCAAAGAGCTAGCACAAACCGTGTTTGATTTAGAGTTCCAACTATATTTATCCATATAGGAGAAAACAGAGTGAAACCTAAACATGAAAACGGTTACTGCAAAGGAACGGTTTAACCTAGAAGAACGAAATTTGGTGAGCCAAGTGGGATTGGTGTACTGATCATTACCTGCCAGTATCATCAAGATTGGGTGAAAAAATGTTTGCTGAGATTTCAGGAAACTCGCAGTTTTTTGGAAGCTTGGCAACCCCTTTAAATGAAAGGGATTCTCGTCAGTCTCTGCTTGGGGCTACTTCAATAGGACACAAACCGTAGCGATAGAACTTGGAACTACATTATTGTGCCAAGTTTCAAAGAGCTAGCACGAACCGTGTTTGATTTAGAGTTCCAACTACATGTATCCATATAGGAGAAAAGAGAGTGAAACCTAAACATGAAAACGGTTACTGCAAATGAACGGTTTAACCTAGAAAAACGAAATTTGGTGAGCCAAGTGGGATTGGTGTACTGATCATTACCTGCCAGTATCATCAAGATTGGGTGAAAAAATGTTTGCTGAGATTTCAGGAAACTCGTAGTGTTTTGGAAGCTTGGCAACCCCTTTCAATGAAAGTGATTCTCGTCAGTCTCTGCTTGGGGCTACTTCAATAGGACACAAACCATAGCGATAGGACTTGGAACTACATTATTGTGCCAAGTTTCAAAGAGGTAGCACAAACCGTGTTTTATTTAGAGTTCCAAATACATGTATCCATATAGGAGAAAACAGAGTGAAACCTAAACATGAAAAGGGTTACTGCAAAGGAACGGTTTAAGCTAGAAGAACGAAATTTGGTGAGCCAAGTGGGATTGGTGTACTGATCATTACCTGCGAGTATCATCAAGATTGGGTGAAAAAATGTTTGCTGAGATTTCAGGAAACTCGTAGTTTTTTGGAAGCTTGGCAACCGTTTTCAAAAAAAGTGATTCTCGTCAGTCTCTGCTTGGGGCTACTTCAATAGGACACAAACCATAGCGATAGAACTTGGAACTACATTATTGTGCCACGTTTCAAGAGCTAGCACAAACCGTGTTTGATTTAGAGTTCCAAATACATGTATCCATATAGGAGAAAATAGAGTGAAACCTAAGTATGAAAACGGTTACTGCAAAGGAACGGTTTAACCTAGAAGAACGAAATTTGGTGAGCCAAGTGGGATTGGTGTACTGATCATTACCTGCCAGTATCATCAAGATTGGGTGAAAAAATGTTTGCTGAGATTTCAGGAAACTCGCAGTTTTTTGGAAGCTTGGCAACCCCTTTAAATGAAAGGGATTCTCGTCAGTCTCTGCTTGGGGCTACTTCAATAGGACACAAACCATAGCGATAGAACTTGGAACTACATTATTGTGCCAAGTTTCAAAGAGCTAGCACGAACCGTGTTTGATTTAGAGTTCCAACTACATGTATCCATATAGGAGAAAAGAGAGTGAAACCTAAACATGAAAACGGTTACTGCAAATGAACGGTTTAACCTAGAAAAACGAAATTTGGTGAGCCAAGTGGGATTGGTGTACTGATCATTACCTGCCAGTATCATCAAGATTGGGTGAAAAAATGTTTGCTGAGATTTCAGGAAACTCGTAGATTTTTGGAAGCTTGGCAACCCGTATCAATGAAAGTGATTCTCGTCAGTCTCTGCTTGGGGCTACTTCAATAGGACACAAGCTGTAGTGATAGAACTTGGAACTACATTATTGTGCCATTTTTCAAAGAGCTAGCACAAACCGTGTTTGATTTAGAGTTCCAACTACATGTATCCATATAGGAACAAACAGAGTGAAACCTAAACATGAAAAAGGTTACTGCAAATGAACGGTTTAACCTAGAAGAACGAAATTTGGTGAGCCAAGTGGGATTGGTGTACTGATCATTACTTGCCAGTATCATCAAGATTGGGTGAAAAAATGTTTGCTGAGATTTCAGGAAACTCGTAGTGTTTTGGAAGCTTGGCAACCCCTTTCAATGAAAGTGATTCTCGTCAGTCTCTGCTTGGGGCTACTTCAATAGGACACAAACCATAGCGATAGGACTTGGAACTACATTATTGTGCCAAGTTTCAAAGAGGTAGCACAAACCGTGTTTTATTTAGAGTTCCAAATACATGTATCCATATAGGAGAAAACAGAGTGAAACCTAAACATGAAAAGGGTTACTGCAAAGGAACTGTTTAAGCTAGAAGAACGAAATTTGGTGAGCCAAGTGGGATTGGTGTACTGATCATTACCTGCGAGTATCATCAAGATTGGGTGAAAAAATGTTTGCTGAGATTTCAGGAAACTCGTAGTTTTTTGGAAGCTTGGCAACCGTTTTCAATGAAAGTGATTCTCGTCAGTCTCTGCTTGGGGCTACTTCAATAGGACACAAACCATAGCGATAGAACTTGGAACTACATTATTGTGCCACGTTTCAAGAGCTAGCACAAACCGTGTTTGATTTAGAGTTCCAAATACATGTATCCATATAGGAGAAAACAGAGTGAAACCTAAGTATGAAAACGGTTACTGCAAAGGAACGGTTTAACCTAGAAGAACGAAATTTGGTGAGCCAAGTGGGATTGGTGTACTGATCATTACCTGCCAGTATCATCAAGATTGGGTGAAAAAATGTTTGCTGAGATTTCAGGAAACTCGCAGTTTTTTGGAAGCTTGGCAACCCCTTTAAATGAAAGGGATTCTCGTCAGTCTCGGCTTGGGGCTACTTCAATAGGACACAAACCGTAGCGATAGAACTTGGAACTACATTATTGTGCCAAGTTTCAAAGAGCTAGCACGAACCGTGTTTGATTTAGAGTTCCAACTACATGTATCCATATAGGAGAAAAGAGAGTGAAACCTAAACATGAAAACGGTTACTGCAAATGAACGGTTTAACCTAGAAAAACGAAATTTGGTGAGCCAAGTGGGATTGGTGTACTGATCATTACCTGCCAGTATCATCAAGATTGGGTGAAAAAATGTTTGCTGAGATTTCGGGAAACTCGTAGATTTTTGGAAGCTTGGCAACCCGTATCAATGAAAGTGATTCTCGTCAGTCTCTGCTTGGGGCTACTTCAATAGGACACAAGCTGTAGTGATAGAACTTGGAACTACATTATTGTGCCATTTTTCAAAGAGCTAGCACAAACCGTGTTTGATTTAGAGTTCCAACTACATGTATCCATATAGGAACAAACAGAGTGAAACCTAAACATGAAAAAGGTTACTGCAAATGAACGGTTTAACCTAGAAGAACGAAATTTGGTGAGCCAAGTGGGATTGGTGTACTGATCATTACTTGCCAGTATCATCAAGATTGGGTGAAAAAATGTTTGCTGAGATTTCAGGAAACTCGTAGTGTTTTGGAAGCTTGGCAACCCCTTTCAATGAAAGTGATTCTCGTCAGTCTCTGCTTGGGGCTACTTCAATAGGACACAAACCATAGCGATAGGACTTGGAACTACATTATTGTGCCAAGTTTCAAAGAGGTAGCACAAACCGTGTTTTATTTAGAGTTCCAAATACATGTATCCATATAGGAGAAAACAGAGTGAAACCTAAACATGAAAACGGTTACTGCAAAGGAACGGTTTAAGCTAGAAGAACGAAGTTGGGTGAGCCAAGTGGGATTGGTGTACTGATCATTACCTGCCAGTATCATCAAGATTGGGTGAGAAAATGTTTGCTGAGATTTCAGGAAACTCGTAGTTTTTTGGAAGCTTGGCAAGCCCTTTCAATGAAAGTGATTCTCGTCAGTCTCTGCTTGGGGCTACTTCAATAGGACACAAACCATAGCGATAGAACTTGGAACTACATTATTGTGCCAAGTTTCAAAGAGCTAGCACAAACCGTGTTTGATTTAGAGTTCCAACTACATGTATCCATACCTGAGAAAACAGAGTGAAACCTAAACATGAAATCGGTTACTGCAAAAGAACGGTTTAATCTAGAAGAACGAAATTTGGTGAGCCAAGTGGGATTGGTGTACTGATCACTACCTGCCAGTATCATCAAGATTGGGTGAAAAAATGTTTGCTGAGATTTCAGGAAACTCGTAGTTTTTTGGAAGCTTGGCAACCCCTTTCAATGAAAGTGATTCTCGTCAGTCTCTGCTTGGGGCTACTTCAATAGGACACAAACCATAGCGATAGTACTTGGAACGACATTATTGTGCCAAGTTTCAAAGAGCTAGCACAAACCGTGTTTGATTTAGAGTTCCAACTACATGTATCCATATAGGAGAAAACAGAGTGAAACCTAAACATGAAAACGGTTACTGCAAATGAACGGTTTAATCTAGAAGAACGAAATTTGGTGAGCCAAGTGGGATTGGTGTACTGATCATTACCTGCAAGTATCATCAAGTTTGGGTGAAAAAATGTTTGCTGAGATTTCAGGAAACTCGTAGTTTTTTGGAAGCTTGGCAACCCCTTACAACGAAAGTGATTCTCGTCAGTCTCTGCTTTGGGCTACTTCAATAGGACACAAACCATAGCGATAGAACGTGGAACTACATTATTGTGCCAAGTTTCAAAGAGCTAGCACGAACCGTGTTTGATTTAGAGTTCCAAATACATGTATCCATATAGGAGAAAAGAGAGTGAAACCAAAACATGAAAACGGTTACTGCAAATGAACGGTTTAACCTAGAAAAACGAAATTAGGTGAGCCAAGTGGGATTGGTTTACTGATCATTACCTGCCAGTATCATCAAGATTGGGTGAAAAAATGTTTGCTGAGATTTCAGGAAACTCGCAGTTTTTTGGAAGCTTGGCAACCCCTTTAAATGAAAGGGATTCTCGTCAGTCTCTGCTTGGGGCTACTTCAATAGGACACAAACCGTAGCGATAGAACTTGGAACTACATTATTGTGCCAAGTTTCAAAGAGCTAGCACGAACCGTGTTTGATTTAGAGTTCCAACTACATGTATCCATATAGGAGAAAAGAGAGTGAAACCTAAACATGAAAACGGTTACTGCAAATGAACGGTTTAACCTAGAAAAACGAAATTTGGTGAGCCAAGTGGGATTGGTGTACTGATCATTACCTGCCAGTATCATCAAGATTGGGTGAAAAAATGTTTGCTGAGATTTCAGGAAACTCGTAGATTTTTGGAAGCTTGGCAACCCGTATCAATGAAAGTGATTCTCGTCAGTCTCTGCTTGGGGCTACTTCAATAGGACACAAGCCGTAGTGATAGAACTTGGAACTACATTATTGTGCCATTTTTCAAAGAGCTAGCACAAACCGTGTTTGATTTAGAGTTCCAACTACATGTATCCATATAGGACAAAATAGAGTGAAACCTAAACATGAAAAGGGTTACTGCAAAGGAACGGTTTAAGCTAGAAGAACGAAATTTGGAGAGCCAAGTGGGATTGGTGTACTGATCATTACCTGCAAGTATCATCATGATTGGGTGAAAAAATGTTTGCTGAGATTTCAGGAAATTCGTAGTTTTTTGGAAGCTTGGCAACCCCTTTCAATGAAAGTGATTCTCGACAGTCTCTGCTTGGGGCTACTTCAATAGGACACAAACCATAGCGATAGAACTTGGAACTACATTATTGTGCCAAGTTTCAAAGAGCTAGCACGAACCGTGTTTGATTTAGAGTTCCAAATACATGTATCCATATAGGAGAAAAGAGAGTGAAACCAAAACATGAAAACGGTTAGTGCAAATGAACGGTTTAACCTAGAAAAACGAAATTAGGTGAGCCAAGTGGGATTGGTTTACTGATCATTACCTGCCAGTATCATCAAGATTGGTTGAAAAAATGTTTGCTGAGATTTCAGGAAACTCGTAGTTTTTTGGAAGCTTAGAAACCCCTTTCAATGAAAGTGATTCTCGTCAGTCTCTGCTTGGGGCTACTTCAATAGGACACAAACCATAGCGATAGAACTTGGAACTACATTTTTTATGCCAAGTTTCAAAGAGCTAGCACAAACCGTGTTTGATTTAGAGTTCCAACTACATGTATCCATATAGGAGAAAACAGAGTGAAACCTAAACATGAAAAGGGTTACTGCAAAGGAACGGTTTAACATAGAGGAACGAAATTTGGTGAGCCAAGTGGGATTGGTGTACTGATCATTACCTGCCAGTATCATCAAGATTGGGTGAAAAAATGTTTCCTGAGATTTCAGGAAACTTGTAATTTTTTGGAAGCTTGGCAACCCCTTTCAATGAAAGTGATTCTCGTCAGTCTCTGCTTGGGGCTACTTCAATAGGACACAAACCATAGCGATAGAACTTGGAACTACATTATTGTGCCAAGTTTCAAAGAGCTAGCACAAACCGTGTTTGATTTAGAGTTCCAACTACATGTATCCATATAGGAACAAACAGAGTGAAACCTAAACATGAAAAAGGTTACTGCAAATGAACGGTTTAACCTAGAAGAACGAAATTTGGTGAGCCAAGTGGGATTGGTGTACTGATCATTACCTGCCAGTATCATCAAGATTGGGTGAAAAAATGTTTGCTGAGATTTCAGGAAACTCGTAGTGTTTTGGAAGCTTGGCAACCCCTTTCAATGAAAGTGATTCTCGTCAGTCTCTGCTTGGGGCTACTTCAATAGGACACAAACCATAGCGATAGGACTTGGAACTACATTATTGTGCCAAGTTTCAAAGAGGTAGCACAAACCGTGTTTTATTTAGAGTTCCAAATACATGTATCCATATAGGAGAAAACAGAGTGAAACCTAAACATGAAAACGGTTACTGCAAAGGAACGGTTTAAGCTAGAAGAACGAAGTTGGGTGAGCCAAGTGGGATTGGTGTACTGATCATTACCTGCCAGTATCATCAAGATTGGGTGAGAAAATGTTTGCTGAGATTTCAGGAAACTCGTAGTTTTTTGGAAGCTTGGCAAGCCCTTTCAATGAAAGTGATTCTCGTCAGTCTCTGCTTGGGGCTACTTCAATAGGACACAAACCATAGCGATAGAACTTGGAACTACATTATTGTGCCAAGTTTCAAAGAGCTAGCACAAACCGTGTTTGATTTAGAGTTCCAACTACATGTATCCATACCTGAGAAAACAGAGTGAAACCTAAACATGAAATCGGTTACTGCAAAAGAACGGTTTAATCTAGAAGAACGAAATTTGGTGAGCCAAGTGGGATTGGTGTACTGATCACTACCTGCCAGTATCATCAAGATTGGGTGAAAAAATGTTTGCTGAGATTTCAGGAAACTCGTAGTTTTTTGGAAGCTTGGCAACCCCTTTCAATGAAAGTGATTCTCGTCAGTCTCTGCTTGGGGCTACTTCAATAGGACACAAACCATAGCGATAGTACTTGGAACGACATTATTGTGCCAAGTTTCAAAGAGCTAGCACAAACCGTGTTTGATTTAGAGTTCCAACTACATGTATCCATATAGGAGAAAACAGAGTGAAACCTAAACATGAAAACGGTTACTGCAAATGAACGGTTTAATCTAGAAGAACGAAATTTGGTGAGCCAAGTGGGATTGGTGTACTGATCATTACCTGCAAGTATCATCAAGTTTGGGTGAAAAAATGTTTGCTGAGATTTCAGGAAACTCGTAGTTTTTTGGAAGCTTGGCAACCCCTTACAACGAAAGTGATTCTCGTCAGTCTCTGCTTTGGGCTACTTCAATAGGACACAAACCATAGCGATAGAACGTGGAACTACATTATTGTGCCAAGTTTCAAAGAGCTAGCACAAACCGTGTTTGATTTAGAGTTCCAACTACATTTATCCATATAGGAGAAAACAGAGTGAAACCTAAACATGAAAAGGGTTACTGCAAAGGAACGGTTTAAGCTAGAAGAACGAAATTTGGTGAGCCAAGTGGGATTGGTGTACTGATCATTACCTGCGAGTATCATCAAGATTGGGTGAAAAAATGTTTGCTGAGATTTCAGGAAACTCGTAGTTTTTTGGAAGCTTGGCAACCGTTTTCAATGAAAGTGATTCTCGTCAGTCTCTGCTTGGGGCTACTTCAATAGGACACAAACCATAGCGATAGAACTTGGAACTACATTATTGTGCCACGTTTCAAGAGCTAGCACAAACCGTGTTTGATTTAGAGTTCCAAATACATGTATCCATATAGGAGAAAACAGAGTGAAACCTAAATATGAAAACGGTTACTGCAAAGGAACAGTTTAACCTAGAAGAACGAAATTTGGTGAGCCAAGTGGGATTGGTGTACTGATCATTACCTGCCAGTATCATCAAGATTGGGTGAAAAAATGTTTGCTGAGATTTCAGGAAACTCGCAGTTTTTTGGAAGCTTGGCAACCCCTTTAAATGAAAGGGATTCTCGTCAGTCTCTGCTTGGGGCTACTTCAATAGGACACAAACCGTAGCGATAGAACTTGGAACTACATTATTGTGCCAAGTTTCAAAGAGCTAGCACGAACCGTGTTTGATTTAGAGTTCCAACTACATGTATCCATATAGGAGAAAAGAGAGTGAAACCTAAACATGAAAACGGTTACTGCAAATGAACGGTTTAACCTAGAAAAACGAAATTTGGTGAGCCAAGTGGGATTGGTGTACTGATCATTACCTGCCAGTATCATCAAGATTGGGTGAAAAAATGTTTGCTGAGATTTCAGGAAACTCGTAGATTTTTGGAAGCTTGGCAACCCGTATCAATGAAAGTGATTCTCGTCAGTCTCTGCTTGGGGCTACTTCAATAGGACACAAGCCGTAGTGATAGAACTTGGAAGTACATTATTGTGCCATTTTTCAAAGAGCTAGCACAAACCGTGTTTGATTTAGAGTTCCAACTACATGTATCCATATAGGACAAAATAGAGTGAAACCTAAACATGAAAAGGGTTACTGCAAAGGAACGGTTTAAGCTAGAAGAACGAAATTTGGAGAGCCAAGTGGGATTGATGTACTGATCATTACCTGCAAGTATCATCAAGATTGGGTGAAAAAATGTTTGCTGAGATTTCAGGAAATTCGTAGTTTTTTGGAAGCTTGGCAACCCCTTTCAATGAAAGTGATTCTCGTCAGTCTCTGCTTGGGGCTACTTCAATAGGACACAAACCATAGCGATAGAACTTGGAACTACATTATTGTGCCAAGTTTCAAAGAGCTAGCACGAACCGTGTTTGATTTAGTGTTCCAAATACATGTATCCATATAGGAACAAACAGAGTGAAACCTAAACCTGAAAAGGGTTACTGCAAAGGAACGGTTTAAGCTAGAAGAACGAAATTTGGAGAGCCAAGTGGGATTGGTGTACTGATCATTACCTGCAAGTATCATCAAGATTGGGTGAAAAAATGTTTGCTGAGATTTCAGGAAACTCGTAGTTTTTTGGAAGCTTGGCAACCCCTTACAACGAAAGTGATTCTCGTCAGTCTCTGCTTTGGGCTACTTCAATAGGACACAAACCATAGCGATAGAACGTGGAACTACATTATTGTGCCAAGTTTCAAAGAGCTAGCACAAACCGTGTTTGATTTAGAGTTCCAACTACATTTATCCATATAGGAGAAAACAGAGTGAAACCTAAACATGAAAAGGGTTACTGCAAAGGAACGGTTTTAAGCTAGAAGAACGAAATTTGGTGAGCCAAGTGGGATTGGTGTACTGATCATTACCTGCGAGTATCATCAAGATTGGGTGAAAAAATGTTTGCTGAGATTTCAGGAAACTCGTAGTTTTTTGGAAGCTTGGCAACCGTTTTCAATGAAAGTGATTCTCGTCAGTCTCTGCTTGGGGCTACTTCAATAGGACACAAACCATAGCGATAGAACTTGGAACTACATTATTGTGCCACGTTTCAAGAGCTAGCACAAACCGTGTTTGATTTAGAGTTCCAAATACATGTATCCATATAGGAGAAAACAGAGTGAAACCTAAGTATGAAAACGGTTACTGCAAAGGAACGGTTTAACCTAGAAGAACGAAATTTGGTGAGCCAAGTGGGATTGGTGTACTGATCATTACCTGCCAGTATCATCAAGATTGGGTGAAAAAATATTTGCTGAGATTTCAGGAAACTCGCAGTTTTTTGGAAGCTTGGCAACCCCTTTAAATGAAAGGGATTCTCGTCAGTCTCTGCTTGGGGCTACTTCAATAGGACACAAACCGTAGCGATAGAACTTGGAACTACATTATTGTGCCAAGTTTCAAAGAGCTAGCACGAACCGTGTTTGATTTAGAGTTCCAACTACATGTATCCATATAGGAGAAAAAGAGAGTGAAACCTAAACATGAAAACGGTTACTGCAAATGAACGGTTTAACCTAGAAAAACGAAATTTGGTGAGCCAAGTGGGATTGGTGTACTGATCATTACCTGCCAGTATCATCAAGATTGGGTGAAAAAATGTTTGCTGAGATTTCAGGAAACTCGTAGATTTTTGGAAGCTTGGCAACCCGTATCAATGAAAGTGATTCTCGTCAGTCTGTGCTTGGGGCTACTTCAATAGGACACAAGCCGTAGTGATAGAACTTGGAAGTACATTATTGTGCCATTTTTCAAAGAGCTAGCACAAACCGTGTTTGATTTAGAGTTCCAACTACATGTATCCATATAGGACAAAATAGAGTGAAACCTAAACATGAAAAGGGTTACTGCAAAGGAACGGTTTAAGCTAGAAGAACGAAATTTGGAGAGCCAAGTGGGATTGGTGTACTGATCATTACCTGAAAGTATCATCATGATTGGGTGAAAAAATGTTTGCTGAGATTTCAGGAAATTCGTAGTTTTTTGGAAGCTTGGCAACCCCTTTCAATGAAAGTGATTCTCGTCAGTCTCTGCTTGGGGCTACTTCAATAGGACACAAACCATAGCGATAGAACTTGGAACTACATTATTGTGCCAAGTTTCAAAGAGCTAGCACGAACCGTGTTTGATTTAGAGTTCCAAATACATGTATCCATATAGGAGAAAAGAGAGTGAAACCAAAACATGAAAACGGTTACTGCAAATGAACAGGTTTAACCTAGAAAAACGAAATTAGGTGAGCCAAGTGGGATTGGTTTACTGATCATTACCTGCCAGTATCATCAAGATTGGTTGAAAAAATGTTTGCTGAGATTTCAGGAAACTCGTAGTTTTTTGGAAGCTTAGAAACCCCTTTCAATGAAAGTGATTCTCGTCAGTCTGTGCTTGGGGCTACTTCAATAGGACACAAACCATAGCGATAGAACTTGGAACTACATTTTTTATGCCAAGTTTCAAAGAGCTAGTACAAACCGTGTTTGATTTAGAGTTCCAACTACATGTATCCATATAAGAGAAAACAGAGTGAAACCTAAACATGAAAAGGGTTACTGCAAAGGAACGGTTTAACATAGAGGAACGAAATTTGGTGAGCCAAGTGGGATTGGTGTACTGATCATTACCTGCCAGTATCATCAAGATTGGGTGAAAAAATGTTTCCTGAGATTTCAGGAAACTTGTAATTTTTTGGAAGCTTGGCAACCCCTTTCAATGAAAGTGATTCTCGTCAGTCTCTGCTTGGGGCTACTTCAATAGGACACAAACCATAGCGATAGAACTTGGAACTACATTATTGTGCCAAGTTTCAAAGAGCTAGCACAAACCGTGTTTGATTTAGAGTTCCAACTACATGTATCCATATAGGAACAAACAGAGTGAACCTAAACATGAAAAAGGTTACTGCAAATGAACGGTTTAACCTAGAAGAACGAAATTTGGTGAGCCAAGTGGGATTGGTGTACTGATCATTACCTGCCAGTATCATCAAGATTGGGTGAAAAATGTTTGCTGAGATTTCAGGAAACTCGTAGTGTTTTGGAAGCTTGGCAACCCCTTTCATGAAAGTGATTCTCGTCAGTCTCTGCTTGGGGCTACTTCAATAGGACACAAACCATAGCGATAGGACTTGGAACTACATTATTGTGCCAAGTTTCAAAGAGGTAGCACAAACCGTGTTTTATTTAGAGTTCCAAATACATGTATCCATATAGGAGAAAACAGAGTGAAACCTAAACATGAAAACGGTTACTGCAAAGGAACGGTTTAAGCTAGAAGAACGAGTTGGGTGAGCCAAGTGGGATTGGTGTACTGATCATTACCTGCCAGTATCATCAAGATTGGGTGAGAAAATATTTGCTGAGATTTCAGGAAACTCGTAGTTTTTTGGAAGCTTGGCAAGCCCTTCAATGAAAGGTGATTCTCGTCAGTCTCTGCTTGGGGCTACTTCAATAGGACACAAACCATAGCGATAGAACTTGGAACTACATTATTGTGCCAAGTTTCAAAGAGCTAGCACAAACCGTGTTTGATTTAGAGTTCCAACTACATGTATCCATACCTGAGAAAACAGAGTGAAACCTAAACATGAAATCGGTTACTGCAAAAGAACGGTTTAATCTAGAAGAACGAAATTTGGTGAGCCAAGTGGGATTGGTGTACTGATCACTACCTGCCAGTATCATCAAGATTGGGTGAAAAAATGTTTGCTGAGATTTCAGGAAACTCGTAGTTTTTTGGAAGCTTGGCAACCCCTTTCAATGAAAGTGATTCTCGTCAGTCTCTGCTTGGGGCTACTTCAATAGGACACAAACCATAGCGATAGTACTTGGAACGACATTATTGTGGCCAAGTTTCAAAGAGCTAGCACAAACCGTGTTTGATTTAGAGTTCCAACTACATGTATCCATATAGGAGAAAACAGAGTGAAACCTAAACATGAAAACGGTTACTGCAAATGAACGGTTTAATCTAGAAGAACGAAATTTGGTGAGCCAAGTGGGATTGGTGTACTGATCATTACCTGCAAGTATCATCAAGTTTGGGTGAAAAAATGTTTGCTGAGATTTCAGGAAACTCGTAGTTTTTTGGAAGCTTGGCAACCCCTTACAACGAAAGTGATTCTCGTCAGTCTCTGCTTTGGGCTACTTCAATAGGACACAAACCATAGCGATAGAACGTGGAACTACATTATTGTGCCAAGTTTCAAAGAGCTAGCACAAACCGTGTTTGATTTAGAGTTCCAACTACATTTATCCATATAGGAGAAAACAGAGTGAAACCTAAACATGAAAAGGGTTACTGCAAAGGAACGGTTTAAGCTAGAAGAACGAAATTTGGTGAGCCAAGTGGGATTGGTGTACTGATCATTACCTGCGAGTATCATCAATATTAGGTGAAAAAATGTTTGCTGAGATTTCAGGAAACTCGTAGTTTTTTGGAAGCTTGGCAACCCCTTTCAATGAAAGTGATTCTCGTCAGTCTCTGCTTGGGGCTACTTCAATAGGACACAAACCATAGCGATAGAACTTGGAACTACATTATTGTGCCACGTTTCAAGAGCTAGCACAAACCGTGTTTGATTTAGAGTTCCAAATACATGTATCCATATAGGAGAAAACAGAGTGAAACCTAAATATGAAACGGTTACTGCAAAGGAACAGTTTAACCTAGAAGAACGAAATTTGGTGAGCCAAGTGGGATTGGTGTACTGATCATTACCTGCGAGTATCATCAAGATTGGGTGAAAAAATGTTTGCTGAGATTTCAGGAAACTCGTAGTTTTTTGGAAGCTTGGCAACCCTTTTCAATGAAAGTGACTCTCGTCAGTCTCTGCTTGGGGCTACTTCAATAGGACACAAACCGTAGCGATAGAACTTGGAACTACATTATTGTGCCAAGTTTCAAAGAGCTAGCACGAACAGTGTTTGATTTAGAGTTCCAAATACATGTATCCGTATAGGAACAAACAGAGTGAAAACTAAACCTGAAAAGGGTTACTGAAAAAGGAACGGTTTAAGCTAGAAGAACGAAATTTGGAGAGCCAAGTGGGATTGGTGTACTGATCATTACCTGCAAGTATCATCAAGATTGGGTGAAAAAATGTTTGCTGAGATTTCAGGAAACTCGTAGTTTTTGGAAAGCTTGGCAACCCCTTTCAATTGAAGTGATTCTCGTCAGTCTCTGCTTGGGGCTACTTCAATAGGACACAAACCATAGCGATAGAACTTGGAACTAAATTTTTGTGCCAAGTTTCAAAGAGCTAGCACAAACCGTGTTTGATTTAGAGGTCCAACTACATGTATCCATATAGGAAAAAACAGAGTGAAATCTAAATCTGAAAAGGCTTACTGCAAAGGAACTGTTTAAGCTAGAAGAACGAAATTTGGTGAGCCAAGTGTGATTGGTGTACTGATCATTACCTGCCAGTATCATCAAGATTGGGTGAAAAAATGTTTGCTGAGATTTCAGGAATCTCGTAGTTTTTTGGAAGCTTGGCAATACCTTTCAATGAAAGTGATTCTCGTCAGTCTCTGCTTGGGGCTACTTCAATAGGACACAAACTGTAGCGATAGAACTTGGAACTACATTATTGTGCCAAGTTTCAAAGAGCTAGCACAAATCGTGTTTGATTTAGAGTTCCAAATACATGTATCCATATAGCAACAAACAGAGTGAAACCTAAACATGAAAACGGTTACTGCAAAGGCACGGTTTAAGCTAGAAGAACAAAATTTGGAGAGCCAAGTGGGATTGGTGTACTGATCATTACCTGCAAGTATCATCAAGATTGGGTGAAAAAATGTTTGCTGAGATTTCAGGAAACTCGTAGTTTCTTGGAAGCTTGGCAACCCCTTTCAATGAAAGTGATTCTCGTCAGTCTCTGCTTGGGGCTACATCAATAGGACACAAACCATAGCGATAGAACTTGGAACTACATTATTGTGCCAAGTTTCAAAGAGCTAGCACAAACCGTGTTTGATTTAGAGTTCCAACTACATGTATCCATATAAGGAAAAAACAGAGTGAAACCTAAACTTGAAAAGGGTTACTGCAAAGGAACTGTTTAAGCTAGAAGAACGAAATTTGGTGAGCCAAGTGGGATTGGTGTACTGATCATTACCTGCGAGAGTCATCAAGATTGGGTGAAAAAATGTTTTCTGAGATTTCAGGAAACTCGTAGTTTTTTGGAAGCTTAGCAACCCCTTTCAATGAAAGTGATTCTCGTCAGTCTCTGCTTGGGGCTACTTCAATAGGACACAAACCATAGCGATAGAACTTGGAACTACATTATTGTGCCAAGTTTCAAAGAGCTAGCACAAACCATGTTTGATTTAGAGTTCCAAATACATGTATCCATATAGGAGAAAAGAGAGTGAAACCAAAACATGAAAACGGTTACTGCAAATGAACGGTTTAACCTAGAAAAACGAAATTAGGTGAGCCAAGTGGGATTGGTTTACTGATCATTACCTGCCAGTATCATCAAGATTGGTTGAAAAAATGTTTGCTGAGATTTCAGGAAACTCGTAGTTTTTTGGAAGCTTAGAAACCCCTTTCAATGAAAGTGATTCTCGTCAGTCTCTGCTTGGGGCTACTTCAATAGGACACAAACCATAGCGATAGAACTTGGAACTACATTTTTTATGCCAAGTTTCAAAGAGCTAGCACAAACCGTGTTTGATTTAGAGTTCCAACTACATGTATCCATATAGGAGAAAACAGAGTGAAACCTAAACATGAAAAAGGGTTACTGCAAAGGAACGGTTTTAACATAGAGGAACGAAATTTGGTGAGCCAAGTGGGATTGGTGTACTGATCATTACCTGCCAGTATCATCAAGATTGGGTGAAAAAATGTTTCCTGAGATTTCAGGAAACTTGTAATTTTTTGGAAGCTTGGCAACCCCTTTCAATGAAAGTGATTCTCGTCAGTCTCTGCCTTGGGGCTACTTCAATAGGACACAAACCATAGCGATAGAACTTGGAACTACATTATTGTGCCAAGTTTCAAAGAGCTAGCACAAACCGTGTTTGATTTAGAGTTCCAACTACATGTATCCATATAGGAACAACAGAGTGAAACCTAAACATGAAAAAGGTTACTGCAAATGAACGGTTTAACCTAGAAGAACGAAATTTGGTGAGCCAAGTGGGATTGGTGTACTGATCATTACCTGCCAGTATCATCAAGATTGGGTGAAAAAATGTTTGCTGAGATTTCAGGAAACTCGTAGTGTTTTGGAAGCTTGGCAACCCCTTTCAATGAAAGTGATTCTCGTCAGTCTCTGCTTGGGGCTACTTCAATAGGACACAAACCATAGCGATAGGACTTGGAACTACATTATTGTGCCAAGTTTCAAAGAGGTAGCACAAACCGTGTTTTATTTAGAGTTCCAAATACATGTATCCATATAGCAACAAACAGAGTGAAACCTAAACATGAAAACGGTTACTGCAAAGGCACGGTTTAAGCTAGAAGAACGAAGTTGGGTGAGCCAAGTGGGATTGGTGTACTGATCATTACCTGCCAGTATCATCAAGATTGGGTGAGAAAATGTTTGCTGAGATTTCAGGAAACTCGTAGTTTTTTGGAAGCTTGGCAAGCCTTTCAATGAAAGTGATTCTCGTCAGTCTCTGCTTGGGGCTACTTCAATAGGACACAAACCATAGCGATAGAACTTGGAACTACATTATTGTGCCAAGTTCAAAGAGCTAGCACAAACCGTGTTTGATTTAGAGTTCCAACTACATGTATCCATACCTGAGAAAACAGAGTGAAACCTAAACATGAAATCGGTTACTGCAAAAGAACGGTTTAATCTAGAAGAACGAAATTTGGTGAGCCAAGTGGGATTGGTGTACTGATCACTACCTGCCAGTATCATCAAGATTGGGTGAAAAAATGTTTGCTGATATTTCAGGAAACTCGTAGTTTTTTGGAAGCTTGGCAACCCCTTTCAATGAAAGTGATTCTCGTCAGTCTCTGCTTGGGGCTACTTCAATAGGACACAAACATAGCGATAGTACTTGGAACGACATTATTGTGCCAAGTTTCAAAGAGCTAGCACAAACCGTGTTTGATTTAGAGTTCCAACTACATGTATCCATATAGGAGAAAACAGAGTGAAACCTAAACATGAAAACGGTTACTGCAAATGAACGGTTTAATCTAGAAGAACGAAATTTGGTGAGCCAAGTGGGATTGGTGTACTGATCATTACCTGCAAGTATCATCAAGTTTTGGTGAAAAAATGTTTGCTGAGATTTCAGGAAACTCGTAGTTTTTTGGAAGCTTGGCAACCCCTTACAACGAAAGTGATTCTCGTCAGTCTCTGCTTTGGGCTACTTCAATAGGACACAAACCATAGCGATAGAACGTGGAACTACATTATTGTGCCAAGTTTCAAAGAGCTAGCACAAACCGTGTTTGATTTAGAGTTCCAACTACATTTATCCCTATAGGAGAAAACAGAGTGAAACCTAAACATGAAAAGGGTTACTGCAAAGGAACGGTTTAAGCTAGAAGAACGAAATTTGGTGAGCCAAGTGGGATTGGTGTACTGATCATTACCTGCGAGTATCATCAAGATTGGGTGAAAAAATGTTTGCTGAGATTCAGGAAACTCGTAGTTTTTTGGAAGCTTGGCAACCGTTTTCAATGAAAGTGATTCTCGTCAGTCCTCTGCTTGGGGCTACTTCAATAGGACACAAACCATAGCGATAGAACTTGGAACTACATTATTGTGCCACGTTTCAAGAGCTAGCACAAACCGTGTTTGATTTAGAGTTCCAAATACATGTATCCATATAGGAGAAAACAGAGTGAAACCTAAATATGAAAACGGTTACTGGCAAAGGAACGGTTTAACCTAGAAGAACGAAATTTGGTGAGCCAAGTGGGATTGGTGTACTGATCATTACCTGCCAGTATCATCAAGATTGGGTGAAAAAATGTTTGCTGAGATTTCAGGAAACTCGCAGTTTTTTGGAAGCTTGGCAACCCCTTTAAATGAAAGGGATTCTCGTCAGTCTCTGCTTGGGGCTACTTCAATAGGACACAAACCATAGCGATAGAACTTGGAACTACATTATTGTGCCAAGTTTCAAAGAGCTAGCACGAACCGTGTTTGATTTAGAGTTCCAACTACATGTATCCATATAGGAGAAAAGAGAGTGAAACCTAAACATGAAAACGGTTACTGCAAATGAACGGTTTAACCTAGAAAAACGAAATTTGGTGAGCCAAGTGGGATTGGTGTACTGATCATTACCTGCCAGTATCATCAAGATTGGGTGAAAAAATGTTTGCTGAGATTTCAGGAAACTCGTAGATTTTTGGAAGCTTGGCAACCCGTATCAATGAAAGTGATTCTCGTCAGTCTCTGCTTGGGGCTACTTCAATAGGACACAAGCCGTAGTGATAGAACTTGGAACTACATTATTGTGCCATTTTTCAAAGAGCTAGCACAAACCGTGTTTGATTTAGAGTTCCAACTACATGTATCCATATAGGACAAAATAGAGTGAAACCTAAACATGAAAAGGGTTACTGCAAAGGAACGGTTTAAGCTAGAAGAACGAAATTTGGAGAGCCAAGTGGGATTGGTGTACTGATCATTACCTGCAAGTATCATCAAGATTGGGTGAAAAAATGTTTGCTGAGATTTCAGGAAATTCGTAGTTTTTTGGAAGCTTGGCAACCCCTTTCAATGAAAGTGATTCTCGTCAGTCTCTGCTTGGGGCTACTTCAATAGGACACAAACCATAGCGATAGAACTTGGAACTACATTATTGTGCCAAG
>NW_027552948.1:0-50971 GCF_045843805.1 Urocitellus parryii
GAGAAAACAGAGTGAAACTAAACATGAAAACGGTTACTGCAAAGGAACGGTTTAACCTAGAAGAACGAAATTTGGTGAGCCAAGTGGGATTGGTGTACTGATCATTAAATGGAAGTATCATCAAGATTGGGTGAAAAAATGTTTGCTGAGATTTCAGGAAACTCGTAGTTTTTTGGAAGCTTGGCAACCCCTTTCAATGAAAGTGATTCTCGTCAGTCTCTGCTTGGGACCACTTCACTAGGAAATAAACCATAGCGATAGAACTTGGTACTACATTATTGTGCCAAGTTTCAAAGAGCTACCACAAACCGTGTTTGATGTAGAGTTCCAACTACATGTATCCATATAGGAGACAACAGAGTGAAACTTAAACATGAAAACGGTTCCTGCAAAGGAACAGTTTAACCTAGAAGAACGAAATTTAGTGAGCCAAGTGGGACTCGTGTACTGATAACTACCTGCAAGGATCATCAAGATTGGGTGAAAAAATGTTTGCTGAGATTTCAGGAAACTCGTAGTTTTTTGGAAGCTTGGCAACCCCTTTCAATGAAAGTGATTCTCGTCAGTCTCTGCTTGGGGCTACTTCAATAGGACACAAACCATAGCGATAGAACTTGGAACTGCATTATTGTGCCAAGTTTCAAAGAGCTAGCACACACCGTGTTTGATTTAGAATTCCAACTACATGTATCCATATAGGAGAAAACAGAGTGAAACCTAAACATGAAAACGGTTTCTGCAAAGGAACGGTTTAACCTAGAAGAACGAAATTTAGTGAGCCAAGTGGGATTCGTGTACTGATAACTACCTGCAAGTATCATAAAGATTGGGTGAAAAAATGTTTGCTGACATTTCAGTGAACTCGTAGTTTTTTGGAAGCTTGGCAATCCCTTTCAATGAAAGTGATTCTCGTCAGTCTCTGCTTGGGGCTACTTCAATAGCACACAAACCATAGCGATAGAACTTGGAACTACATTATTGTGCCAAGTTTCAAAGAGCTAGCACAAACCGTGTTTGATTTAGAGTTCCAACTACATGTATCCATATAGGAGAAAACAGAGTGAAACCTAAACATGAAAACGGTTACTGCAAAGGAACGGTTTAAACTAGAAGAACGAAATTTGGTGAGGTAAGTGGGATTGGTGTACTGATCATAAAATGGATGTATCATCAACATTGGGTGAAAAAAAGTTTGCTGAGATTTCAGGAAACTCGTAGTTTTTTGGAAGCTTGGCAACACCTTTCAATGAAAGTGATTCTCCTCAGTCTCTGCTTGGGGCTACTTCAATAGGACAAAAACCATAGCGATAGAACTTGGAACTGCATTATTGTGCCAAGTTTCAAAGAGCTAGCACACACCGTGTTTGATTTAGAATTCCAACTACATGTATCCATATAGGAGAAAACAGAGTGAAACCTAAACATGAAAACGGTTTCTGCAAAGGAACGGTTTAACCTAGAAGAACGAAATTTAGTGAGCCAAGTGGGATTCGTGTACTGATAACTACCTGCAAGTATCATCAAGATTGGGTGAAAAAATATTTGCTGAGATTTCAGGAAACTCGCAGTTTTTTGGAAGCTTGGCAACCCCTTTCAATGAAAGTGATTCTCGTCAGTCTCTGCTTGGGGCTACTTCAATGGCACATAAACCATAGCGATAGAACTTGGAACTACATTATTGTGCCAAGTTTCAAAGAGCTAGCACAAACCGTGTTTGATTTAGAGTTCCAACTACATGTATCCATATAGGAGAAAACAGAGTGAAACCTAAACATGAAAACGGTTACTGCAAAGGAACGGTTTAACCTAGAAGAACGAAATTTGGTGAGCCAAGTGGGATTGGTGTACTGATCATTAAATGGAAGTATCATCAAGATTGGGTGAAAAAATGTTTGCTGAGATTTCAGGAAACTCGTAGTTTTTTGGAAGCTTGGCAACCCCTTTCAATGAAAGTGATTCTCGTCAGTCTCTGCTTGGGGCCACTTCACTAGGAAATAAACCATAGCGATAGAACTTGGTACTACATTATTGTGCCAAGTTTCAAAGAGCTAGCACAAACCGTGTTTGATTTAGAGTTCCAACTACATGTATCCATATAGGAGAAAACAGAGTGAAACCTAAACATGAAAACGGTTACTGCAAAGGAACGGTTTAACCTAGAAGAACGAAATTTAGTGAGCCAAGTGGGATTCGTGTACTGATAACTACCTGCAAGTATCATCAAGATTGGGTGAAAAAATATTTGCTGAGATTTCAGGAAACTCGCAGTTTTTGGAAGCTTGGCAACCCCTTTCAATGAAAGTGATTCTCGTCAGTCTCTGCTTGGGGCTACTTCAATGGCACATAAACCATAGCGATAGAACTTGGAACTACATTATTGTGCCAAGTTTCAAAGAGCTAGCACAAACCGTGTTTGATTTAGAGTTCCAACTACATGTATCCATATAGGAGAAAACAGAGTGAAACCTAAACATGAAAACGGTTACTGCAAAGGAACGGTTTAACCTAGAAGAACGAAATTTGGTGAGCCAAGTGGGATTGGTGTACTGATCATTAAATGGAAGTATCATCAAGATTGGGTGAAAAAATGTTTGCTGAGATTTCAGGAAACTCGTAGTTTTTTGGAAGCTTGGCAACCCCTTTCAATGAAAGTGATTCTCGTCAGTCTCTGCTTGGGGCCACTTCACTAGGAAATAAACCATAGCGATAGAACTTGGTACTACATTATTGTGCCAAGTTTCAAAGAGCTACCACAAACCGTGTTTGATTTAGAGTTCCAACTACATGTATCCATATAGGAGAAAACAGAGTGAAACCTAAACATGAAAACGGTTACTGCAAAGGAACGGTTTAACCTAGAAGAACGAAATTTAGTGAGCCAAGTGGGATTCGTGTACTGATAACTACCTGCAAGTATCATCAAGATTGGGTGAAAAAATATTTGCTAAGATTGCTGGAAACTCGTAGTTTTTGGAAGCTTGGCACCCCTTTTAATGAAAGTGATTCTCGTCAGTCTCTGCTTGGGGCTACTTCAATAGCACACAAACCATAGCGATAGAACTTGGAACTACATTATTGTGCCAAGTTTCAAAGAGCTAGCACAAACCGTGTTTGATTTAGAGTTCCAACTACATGTATCCATATAGGAGAAAACAGAGTGAAACCTAAACATGAAAACGGTTACTGCAAAGGAACGGTTTAACCTGGAAGAACGAAATTTAGTGAGCCAAGTGGGACTCGTGTACTGATAACTACCTGCAAGTATCATGAAGATTGGGTGAAAAAATGTTTGCTGAGATTTCAGGAAACTCGTAGTTTTTTGGAAGCTTGCCAACCCCTTTCAATGAAAGTGATTCTCGTCAGTCTCTGCTTGGGGCTACTTCAATAGCACACAAACCATATCGATAGAACTTGGAACTACATTATTTTGTCAAGTTTCAAAGAGCTAGCACACACCGTGTTTGATTTAGAATTCCAACTACATGTATCCATATAGGAGAAAACAGAGTGAAACCTAAACATGAAAACGGTTTCTGCAAAGGAACCGTTTAACCTAAAAGAACGAAATTGAGTGAGCCAAGTGTGATTCGTGTACTGATAACTACCTGCAAGTATCATCAAGATTGGGTGAAAAAATGTTTGCTGACATTTCAGGAAACTCGTAGTTTTTTGGAAGCTTGCCAACCCCTTTCAAGGAAAGTGATTCTCGTCAGTCTCTCCTTGGGGCTACTTCAATAGCACACAAACCATAGCGATAGAACTTGGAACTGCATTATTGTGCCAAGTTTCAAAGAGCTAGCACAAACCGTGTTTGATTTAGAGTTCCAACTACATGTATCCATATAGGAGAAAACAGAGTGAAACCTAAACATGAAAACGGTTACTGCAAAGGAACGGTTTAACCTAGAGGAACGAAATTTAGTGAGCCAAGTGGGATTCGTGTACTGATAACTACCTGCAAGTATCATCAAGATTGGGTGAAAAAATATTTGCTAAGATTGCTGGAAACTCGTAGTTTTTTGGAAGCTTGGCACCCCTTTCAATCAAAGTGATTCTCGTCAGTCTCTGCTTGGGGCTACTTCAATAGCACACAAACCATAGCGATAGAACTTGGAACTACATTATTGTGCCAAGTTTCAAAGAGCTAGCACAAACCGTGTTTGATTTAGAGTTCCAGCTACATGTATCCATATAGGAGAAAACAGAGTGAAACCTAAACATGAAAACGGTTACTGCAAAGGAACGGTTTAACCTAGAAGAACGAAATTTAGTGAGCCAAGTGGGATTAGTGTACTGATAACTACCTGCAAGTATCATCAAGATTGGGTGAAAAAATAATTGCTAAGATTGCTGGAAACTCGTAGTTTTTTGGAAGCTTGGCACCCATTTCAATCAAAGTGATTCTCGTCAGTCTCTGCTTGGGGCTACTTCAATAGCACACAAACCATAGCGATAGAACTTGGAACTACATTATTGTGCCAAGTTTCAAAGAGCTAGCCCAAACCGTGTTTGATTTAGTGTTCCAAATACATGTATCCATATAGGAGAAAACAGAGTGAAACCTAAACATGAAAACGGTTACTGCAAAGGAACGGTTTAACCTAGAAGAACGAAATTTGGTGAGCCAAGTGGGATTGGTGTACTGATCATTAAATGGAAGTATCATCAAGATTGGGTGAAAAAATGTTTGCTGAGATTTCAGGAAACTCGTAGTTTTTTGGAAGCTTGGCAACCCCTTTCAATGAAAGTGATTCTCGTCAGTCTCTGCTTGGGGCCACTTCACTAGGAAATAAACCATAGCGATAGAACTTGGTACTACATTATTGTGCCAAGTTTCAAAGAGCTACCACAAACCGTGTTTGATGTAGAGTTCCAACTACATGTATCCATATAGGAGACAACAGAGTGAAACCTAAACATGAAAACGGTTCCTGCAAAGGAACAGTTTAACCTAGAAGAACGAAATTTAGTGAGCCAAGTGGGACTCGTGTACTGATAACTACCTGCAAGGATCATCAAGATTGGGTGAAAAAATGTTTGCTGAGATTTCAGGAAACTCGTAGTTTTTTGGAAGCTTGGCAACCCCTTTCAATGAAAGTGATTCTCGTCAGTCTCTGCTTGGGGCTACTTCAATAGGACACAAACCATAGCGATAGAACTTGGAACTGCATTATTGTGCCAAGTTTCAAAGAGCTAGCACACACCGTGTTTGATTTAGAATTCCAACTACATGTATCCATATAGGAGAAAACAGAGTGAAACCTAAACATGAAAACGGTTTCTGCAAAGGAACGGTTTAACCTAGAAGAACGAAATTTAGTGAGCCAAGTGGGATTCGTGTACTGATAACTACCTGCAAGTATCATAAAGATTGGGTGAAAAAATGTTTGCTGACATTTCAGTGAACTCGTAGTTTTTTGGAAGCTTGGCAATCCCTTTCAATGAAAGTGATTCTCGTCAGTCTCTGCTTGGGGCTACTTCAATAGCACACAAACCATAGCGATAGAACTTGGAACTACATTATTGTGCCAAGTTTCAAAGAGCTAGCACAAACCGTGTTTGATTTGGAGTTCCAACTACATGTATCCATATAGGAGAAAACAGAGTGAAACCTAAACATGAAAACGGTTACTGCAAAGGAACGGTTTAAACTAGAAGAACGAAATTTGGTGAGGTAAGTGGGATTGGTGTACTGATCATAAAATGGATGTATCATCAACATTGGGTGAAAAAATGTTTGCTGAGATTTCAGGAAACTCGTAGTTTTTTGGAAGCTTGGCAACACCTTTCAATGAAAGTGATTCTCCTCAGTCTCTGCTTGGGGCTACTTCAATAGGACAAAAACCATAGCGATAGAACTTGGAACTGCATTATTGTGCCAAGTTTCAAAGAGCTAGCACACACCGTGTTTGATTTAGAATTCCAACTACATGTATCCATATAGGAGAAAACAGAGTGAAACCTAAACATGAAAACGGTTTCTGCAAAGGAACGGTTTAACCTAGAAGAACGAAATTTAGTGAGCCAAGTGGGATTCGTGTACTGATAACTACCTGCAAGTATCATCAAGATTGGGTGAAAAAATATTTGCTGAGATTTCAGGAAACTCGCAGTTTTTTGGAAGCTTGGCAACCCCTTTCAAGGAAAGTGATTCTCGTCAGTCTCTGCTTGGGGCTACTTCAATAGCACACAAACCATAGCGATAGAACTTGGAACTACATTATTGTGCCAAGTTTCAAAGAGCTAGCACAAACCGTGTTTGATTTAGAGTTCCAACTACATGTATCCATATAGGAGAAAACAGAGTGAAACCTAAACATGAAAACGGTTACTGCAAAGGAACAGTTTAACCTAGAAGAACGAAATTTAGTGAGCCAAGTGGGATTCGTGTACTGATAACTACCTGCAAGTATCATCAAGATTGGGTGAAAAAATATTTGCTAAGATTGCTGGAAACTCGTAGTTTTTTGGAAGCTTGGCACCCTATCAATCAAAGTGATTATCGTCAGTCTCTGCTTGGGGCTACTTCAATAGCACACAAACCATAGCGATAGAACTTGGAACTACATTATTGTGCCAAGTTTCAAAGAGCTAGCCCAAACCGTGTTTGATTTAGTGTTCCAAATACATGTATCCATATAGGAGAAAACAGAGTGAAACCTAAACATGAAAACGGTTACTGCAAAGGAACGGTTTAACCTAGAAGAACGAAATTTGGTGAGCCAAGTGGGATTGGTGTACTGATCATTAAATGGAAGTATCATCAAGATTGGGTGAAAAAATGTTTGCTGAGATTTCAGGAAACTCATAGTTTTTTGGAAGTTGGCAACCCCTTTCAATGAAAGTGATTCTCGTCAGTCTCTGCTTGGGGCTACTTCAATGGCACACAAAACATAGTGATAGAACTTGAAACTACATTATTGTGCCAAGTTTCAAAGAGCTAGCACAAACCGTGTTTGATTTAGAATTCCACTACATGTATCCATAAAGGAGAAAACAGAGTGAAACCTAAACATGAAAACGGTTTCTGCAAAAGAACTGTTTAACCTAAGAGAACGAAATTGAGTGAGCCAAGTGGGATTCGTGTACTGATAACTACCTGCAAGTATCATCAACATTGGGTGAAAAAATGTTTGCTGACATTTCAGGAAACTCGTAGATTTTGGAAGCTTGGCAATCCCTTTCAATGAAAGTGATTCTCGTCAGTCTCTGCTTGGGGCTACTTCAATAGCACACAAACCATAGCGATAGAACTTGGAACTACAATATTGTGCCAAGTTTCAAAGAGCTAGCACAAACCGTGTTTGATTTAGAGTTCTAACTACATGTATCCATATAGGAGAAAACAGAGTGAAACCTAAACATGAAAACGGTTACTGCAAAGGAACGGTTTAACCTAGAAGAACGAAATTTAGTGAGCCAAGTGGGACTCGTGTACTGATAACTACCTGCAAGTATCATCAAGATTGGGTGAAAAAATGTTTGCTGAGATTTCAGGAAACTCGTAGTTTTTTGGAAGCTTGGCAACCCCTTTCAATGAAAGTGATTCTCGTCAGTCTCTGCTTGGGGCTACTTCAATAGGACACAAACCATAGCGATAGAACTTGGAACTGCATTATTGTGCCAAGTTTCAAAGAGCTAGCACACACCGTGTTTGATTTAGAATTCCAACTACATGTATCCATATAGGAGAAAACAGAGTGAAACCTAAACATGAAAACGGTTACTGCAAAGGAACGGTTTAACCTAGAAGAACGAAATTTAGTGAGCCAAGTGGGATTCGTGTACTGATAACTACCTGCAAGTATCATCAAGATTGGGTGAAAAAATATTTGCTGAGATTTCAGGAAACTCGCAGTTTTTTGGAAGCTTGGCAACCCCTTTCAATGAAAGTGATTCTCGTCAGTCTCTGCTTGGGGCTACTTCAATGGCACATAAACCATAGCGATAGAACTTGGAACTACATTATTGTGCCAAGTTTCAAAGAGCTAGCACAAACCGTGTTTGATTTAGAGTTCCAACTACATGTATCCATATAGGAGAAAACAGAGTGAAACCTAAACATGAAAACGGTTACTGCAAAGGAACGGTTTAACCTAGAAGAACGAAATTTGGTGAGCCAAGTGGGATTGGTGTACTGATCATTAAATGGATGTATCATCAAGATTGGGTGAAAAAATGTTTGCTGAGATTTCAGGAAACTCGTAGTTTTTTGGAAGCTTGCCAACCCCTTTCAAGGAAAGTGATTCTCGTCAGTCTCTGCTTGGGGCTACTTCAATAGCACACAAACCATAGCGATAGAACTTGGAACTACATTATTGTGCCAAGTTTCAAAGAGCTAGCACAAACCGTGTTTGATTTAGAGTTCCAACTACATGTATCCATATAGGAGAAAACAGAGTGAAACCTAAACATGAAAACGGTTACTGCAAAGGAACGGTTTAACCTAGAAGAACGAAATTTAGTGAGCCAAGTGGGATTCATGTACTGATAACGACCTGCAAGTATCATCAAGATTGGGTGAAAAAATATTTGCTAAGATTGCTGGAAACTCGTAGTTTTTTGGAAGCTTGGCACCCCTATCAATCAAAGTGATTCTCGTCAGTCTCTGCTTGGGGCTACTTCAATAGCACACAAACCATAGCGATAGAACTTGGAACTACATTATTGTGCCAAGTTTCAAAGAGCTAGCCCAAACCGTATTTGATTTAGTGTTCCAAATACATATATCCATATAGGAGAAAACAGAGTGAAACCTAAACATGAAAACGGTTACTGCAAAGGAACGGTTTAACCTAGAAGAACGAAATTTGGTGAGCCAAGTGGGATTGGTGTACTGATCATTAAATGGAAGTATCATCAAGATTGGGTGAAAAAATGTTTGCTGAGATTTCAGGAAACTCGTAGTTTTTTGGAAGCTTGGCAACCCCTTTCAATGAAAGTGATTCTCGTCAGTCTCTGCTTGGGGCCACTTCACTAGGAAATAAACCATAGCGATAGAACTTGGTACTACATTATTGTGCCAAGTTTCAAAGAGCTACCACAAACCGTGTTTGATTTAGAGTTCCAACTACATGTATCCATATAGGAGAGAACAGAGTGAAACCTAAACATGAAAACGGTTCCTGCAAAGGAACGGTTTAACCTAGAAGAACGAAATTTAGTGAGCCAAGTGGGACTCGTGTACTGATAACTACCTGCAAGTATCATCAAGATTGGGTGAAAAAATGTTTGCTGAGATTTCAGGAAACTCGTAGTTTTTTGGAAGCTTGGCAACCCCTTTCAATGAAAGTGATTCTCGTCAGTCTCTGCTTGGGGCTACTTCAATAGGACACAAACCATAGCGATAGAACTTGGAACTGCATTATTGTGCCAAGTTTCAAAGAGCTAGCACACACCGTGTTTGATTTAGAATTCCAACTACATGTATCCATATAGGAGAAAACAGAGTGAAACCTAAACATGAAAACGGTTTCTGCAAAGGAACGGTTTAACCTAGAAGAACGAAATTTAGTGAGCCAAGTGGGATTCGTGTACTGATAACTACCTGCAAGTATCATCAAGATTGGGTGAAAAAATGTTTGCTGACATTTCAGTGAACTCGTAGTTTTTTGGAAGCTTGGCAATCCCTTTCAATGAAAGTGATTCTCGTCAGTCTCTGCTTGGGGCTACTTCAATAGCAAACAAACCATAGCGATAGAACTTGGAACTACATTATTGTGCCAAGTTTCAAAGAGCTAGCACAAACCGTGTTTGATTTAGAGTTCCAACTACATGTATCCATATAGGAGAAAACAGAGTGAAACCTAAACATGAAAACGGTTACTGCAAAGGAACGGTTTAACCTAGAAGAACGAAATTTGGTGAGCCAAGTGGGATTGGTGTACTGATCATTAAATGGATGTATCATCAAGATTGGGTGAAAAAATGTTTGCTGAGATTTCAGGAAACTCGTAGTTTTTTGGAAGCTTGGCAACACCTTTCAATGAAAGTGATTCTCCTCAGTCTGTGCTTGGGGCTACTTCAATAGGACAAAATCCATAGCGATAGAACTTGGAACTGCATTATTGTGCCAAGTTTCAAAGAGCTAGCACACACCGTGTTTGATTTAGAATTCCAACTACATGTATCCATATAGGAGAAAAGAGAGTGAAACCTAAACATGAAAACGGTTTCTGCAAAGGAACGGTTTAACCTAGAAGAATGAAATTTAGTGATCCAAGTGGGATTCGTGTACTGATAACTACCTGCAAGTATCATCAAGATTGGGTGAAAAAATATTTGCTGAGATTTCAGGAAACTCGCAGTTTTTTGGAAGCTTGGCAACCCGTTTCAATGAAAGTGATTCTCGTCAGTCTCTGCTTGGGGCTACTTCAATGGCACACAAAACATAGTGATAGAACTTGAAACTACATTATTGTGCCACGTTTCAAAGAGCTAGCACAAACCGTGTTTGATTTAGAATTCCACTACATGTATCCATAAAGGAGAAAACAGAGTGAAACCTAAACATGAAAACGGTTTCTGCAAAGGAACGGTTTAACCTAAGAGAACGAAATTTAGTGAGCCAAGTGGGATTCGTGTACTGATAACTACCTGCAAGTATCATCAACATTGGGTGAAAAAATGTTTGCTGACATTTCAGGAAACTCGTAGATTTTGGAAGCTTGGCAATCCCTTTCAATGAAAGTGATTCTCGTCAGTCTCTGCTAGGGGCTACTTCAATAGCACTCAAACCATAGCGATAGAACTTGGAACTACAATATTGTGCCAAGTTTCAAAGAGCTAGCACAAACCGTGTTTGATTTAGAGTTCTAACTACATGTATCCATATAGAAGAAAACAGAGTGAAACTTAAACATGAAAACGGTTACTGCAAAGGAACGGTTTAACCTAGAAGAACGAAATTTAGTGAGCCAAGTGGGACTCGTGTACTGATAACTACCTGCAAGTATCATCAAGATTGGGTGAAAAAATGTTTGCTGAGATTTCAGGAAACTCGTAGTTTTTTGTAAGCTTGGCAAGCCCTTTCAATGAAAGTGATTCTCGTCAGTCTCTGCTTGGGGCTACTTCAACAGGACACAAACCATAGCGATAGAACTTGGAACTGCATTATTGTGCCAAGTTTCAAAGAGCTAGCACACACCGTGTTTGATTTAGAATTCCAACTACATGTATCCATATAGGAGAAAACAGAATGAAACCTAAACATGAAAACGGTTTCTGCAAAGGAACGGTTTAACCTAGAAGAACGAAATTTAGTGAGACAAGTGGGATTCGTATACTGATAACTACCTGCAAGTATCATCAAGATTGGGTGAAAAAATATTTGCTGAGATTTCAGGAAACTCGCAGTTTTTTGGAAGCTTGGCAACCCCTTTCAATGAAAGTGATTCTCGTCAGTCTCTGCTTGGGGATACTTCAATGGCACATAAACCATAGCGATAGAACTTGGAACTACATTATTGTGCCAAGTTTCAAAGAGCTAGCACAAACCGTGTTTGATTTAGAGTTCCAACTACATGTATCCATATAGGAGAAAACAGAGTGAAACCTAAACATGAAAACGGTTACTGCAAAGGAACGGTTTAACCTAGAAGAACGAAATTTGGTGAGCCAAGTGGGATTGGTGTACTGATCATTAAATGGATGTATCATCAAGATTGGGTGAAAAAATGTTTGCTGAGATTTCAGGAAACTCGTAGTTTTTTGGAAGCTTGCCAACCCCTTTCAAGGAAAGTGATTCTCGTCAGTCTCTGCTTGGGGCTACTTCAATAGCACACAAACCATAGCGATAGAACTTGGAACTACATTATTGTGCCAAGTTTCAAAGAGCTAGCACAAACCGTGTTTGATTTAGAGTTCCAACTACATGTATCCATATAGGAGAAAACAGAGTGAAACCTAAACATGAAAACGGTTACTGCAAAGGAACGGTTGAACCTAGAAGAACGAAATTTAGTGAGCCAAGTGGGATTCGTGTACTGATAACTACCTGCAAGTATCATCAAGATTGGGTGAAAAAATATTTGCTAAGATTGCTGGAAACTCGTAGTTTTTTGGAAGCTTGGCACCCCTTTCAATCAAAGTGATTCTCGTCAGTCTCTGCTTGGGGCTACTTCAATAGCACACAAACCATACTGATAGAACTTGGAACTACATTATTGTGCCAAGTTTCAAAGAGCTAGCACAAACCGTGTTTGATTTAGAGTTCCAACTACATATATCCATATAGGAGAAAACAGAGTGAAACCTAAACATGAAAACGGTTACTGCAAAGGAACGGTTTAACCTAGAAGAACGAAATTTGGTGAGCCAAGTGGGATTGGTGTACTGATTATTAAATGGAAATATCATCAAGATTGGGTGCAAAAATGTTTTCTGAGATTTCAGGAAACTCATAGTTTTTTGGAAGTTGGCAACCCCTTTCAATGAAAGTGATTCTCGTCAGTCTCTGCTTGGGGCTACTTCAATGGCACACAAAACATAGTGATGGAACTTGAAACTACATTATTGTGCCAAGTTTCAAAGAGCTAGCACAAACCGTGTTTGATTTAGAATTCCACTACATGTATCCATAAAGAAGAAAAAAGAATGAAACCTAAACATGAAAATGGTTTCTGCAAAGGAACGGTTTAACCTAAGAGAACGAAATTGAGTGAGCCAAGTGGGATTCGTGTACTGATAACTACCTGCAAGTATCATCAACATTGGGTGAAAAAATGTTTGCTGAGATTTCAGGAAACTCGTAGTTTTTTGGAAGCTTGGCAACCCCTTTCAAGGAAAGTGATTCTCGTCAGTCTCTGCTTGGGGCTACTTCAATAGCACACAAAACATAGCGATAGAACTTGGAACTACAATATTGTGCCAAGTTTCAAAGAGCTAGCACAAACCGTGTTTGATTTAGAGTTCTAACTACATGTATCCATATTGGAGAAAACAGAGTGAAACCTAAACATGAAAACGGTTACTGCAAAGGAACGGTTTAACCTAGAAGAACGAAATTTAGTGAGCCAAGTGGGACTCGTGTACTGATAACTACCTGCAAGTATCATCAAGATTGGGTGAAAAAATGTTTGCTGAGATTTCAGGAAACTCGTTGTTTTTTGGAAGCTTGGCAACCCCTTTCAATGAAAGTGATTCTCGTCAGTCTCTCCTTGGGGCTACTTCAATAGCACACAAACCATAGCGATAGAACTTGGAACTGCATTATTGTGCCAAGTTTCAAAGAGCTAGCACAAACCGTGTTTGATTTAGAGTTCCAACTACATGTATCCATATAGGAGAAAACAGAGTGAAACCTAAACATGAAAACGGTTTCTGCAAAGGAACGGTTTAACCTAGAAGAACGAAATTTAGTGAGCCAAGTGGGATTCGTGTACTGATAACTACCTGCAAGGATCATCAAGATTGGGTGAAAAAATATTTGCTGAGATTTCAGGAAACTCGCAGTTTTTTGGAAGCTTGGCAACCCCTTTCAATGAAAGTGATTCTCGTCAGTCTCTGCTTGGGGCTACTTCAATGGCACATAAACCATAGCGATAGAACTTGGAACTACAATATTGTGCCAAGTTTCAAAGAGCTAGCACAAACCGTGTTTGATTTAGAGTTCCAACTACATGTATCCATATAGGAGAAAACAGAGTGAAACCTAAACATGAAAACGGTTACTGCAAAGGAACGGTTTAACCTAGAAGAACGAAATTTGGTGAGCCAAGTGGGATTGGTGTACTGATCATTAAATGGATGTATCATCAAGATTGGGTGAAAAAATGTTTGCTGAGATTTCAGGAAACTCGTAGTTTTTTGGAAGCTTGGCAACACCTTTCAATGAAAGTGATTCTCCTCAGTCTCTGCTTGGGGCTACTTCAATAGGACAAAAACCATAGCGATAGAACTTGGAACTGCATTATTGTGCCAAGTTTCAAAGAGCTAGCACACACCGTGTTTGATTTAGAATTCCAACTACATGTATCCATATAGGAGAAAACAGAGTGAAACCTAAACATGAAAACGGTTACTGCAAAGGAACGGTTTAACCTAGAAGAACGAAATTTAGTGAGACAAGTGGGATTCGTGTATTAATCACTACCTGCAAGTATCATCAAGATTGGGTGAAAAAATGTTTGCTGAGATTTCAGGAAACTCGTAGTTTTTTGGAAGCTTGGCAACCTCTTTCAATGAAAGTGATTCTCGTCAGTCTCTGCTTGGGGCTACTTCACTAGGAAATAAACCATAGTGATAGAACTTGGTACTACATTATTGTGCCAAGTTTCAAAGAGCTAGCACAAACCGTGTTTGATTTAGAGTTCCAACTACATGTAGCCATATAGGAGAAAACAGAGTGAAACCTAAACATGAAAACGGTTACTGCAAAGGAACGGTTTAACCTAGAAGAACGAAATTTGGTGAGCCAAGTGGGACTGGTGTACTGATCATTACCTGCAAGTATCATCAAGTTTGGGTGAAAAAATGTTTGCTGAGATTTCAGGAAACTCGTAGTTTTTTGGAAGATTGGCAACCCCTTCCAATGAATGTGATTCTCGTCAGTCTCTGCTTGGGGCTACTTCAATAGGCCAAAAAGCATAGCGATAGAACTTGGAACTACGTTATTGTGCCAAGTTTCAAAGAGCTAGCACAAACCGTGTTTGATTTAGAGTTCCAACTACATGTATCCATATAGGAGAAAACAGAGTGAAACCTAAACATGAAAACGGTTACTGCAAAGGAACGGTTTAACCTAGAAGAACGAAATTTGGTGAGCCAAGTGAGATTGGTGTACTGATCATTAAATGGAAGTATCATCAAGATTCGGTTAAAAAATGTTTGCTGAGATTTCAGGAAACTCGTAGTTTTTTGGAAGCTTGGCAACCCCTTTCAATGTAAATGATTCTCGTCACTCTCTGCTTGGGGCTACTTCAATAGCACACAAACCATAGCGATAGAAATTGGAACTACATTATTGTGTCAAGTTTCAAAGAGCTAGCACAAACCGTGTTTGATTTAGAGTTCCAACTATATGTATCCATATAGGAGAAAACAGAGTGAAACCTAAACATGAAAACGGTTATTGCAAAGGAACGTTTTAACCTAGAAGAACGAAATTTGGTGAGCCAAGTGGGATTCGTGTACTGATAAGTACCTGCAAGGATCATCAAGATTGGGTGACAAAATGTTTGCTGAGATTTCAGGAAACTCGTAGTTTTTTGGAAGCTTGGCAACCCCTTTCAAGGAAAGTGATTCTCGTCAGTCTCTGCTTGGGGCTACTTCAATGGCACACAAACCATAGCGATAGAACTTGGAACTACATTATTGTGCCATGTTTCAAAGAGCTAGCACAACCCTTGTTTGATTTAGAATTCCACTACATGTATCCATATAGGAGAAAACAGAGTGAAACCTAAACATGAAAACGGTTACTGCAAAGGAACGGTTTAACCTAGAAGAACGAAATTTAGTGAGCCAAGTGGGATTGGTGTACTGATCATTACCTGCCAGTACCGTCAAGATTGGGTGAAAAAATGTTTGCTGAGATTAGGAAATTCGTAGTTTTTTGGAAGCTTGGCAACCTCTTTCAATGAAAGTGATTCTCGTCAGTCTCTGCTTGGAGCTACTTCACTAGGAAATAAACCATAGCGATAGAACTTGGTACTACATTATTGTGCCAAGTTTCAAAGAGCTAGCACAAACCGTGTTTGATTTAGAGTTCCAACTACATGTATCCATATAGGAGAAAACAGAGTGAAACCTAAACATGAAAACGGTTACTGCAAAGGAACGGTTTAACCTACAAGAACGAAATTTGGTGAGCCAAGTGGGACTGGTGTACTGATCATTACCTGCAAGTATCATCAAGTTTGGGTGAAAAAATGTTTGCTGAGATTTCAGGAAACTCGTAGTTTTTTGGAAGCTTGGCAACCCCATCCAATAAATGTGATTCTCGTCAGTCTCTGCTTGGGGCTACTTCAATAGGACACAAACCATAGCGATAGAACTTGGAACTACATTATTGTGCCAAGTTTCAAAGAGCTAGCACAAACCGTGTTAGATTTAGAGTTCCAACTACATGTATCCATATAGGAGAAAACAGAGTGAAACCTAAACATGAAAACGGTTTCTGCAAAGGAACGGATTAACCTAGAAGAATGAAATTTGGTGAGCCAAGTGGGATTGGTGTACTGTTCATTAAATGGATGTATCATCAAGATTGGGTGAAAAAATGTTTGCTGAGATTTCAGGAAACTCGTAGTTTTTTGGAAGCTTGGCAACCCCATCCAATAAATGTGATTATCCTCAGTCTCTGCTTGGGGCTACTTCAATAGGACACAAACCATAGCGATAGAACCTGGAACTACATTATTGTGCCAAGTTTCAAAGAGCTAGCACAAACCGTGTTAGATTTAGAATTCCAACTACATGTATCCATATAGGAGAAAACAGAGTGAAACCTAAACATGAAAACGGTTTCTGCAAAGGAACGGTTTAACCTAGAAGAACGAAATTTAGTGAGCCAAGTGGGATTCGTGTACTGATAACTACCTGCAAGTATCATCAAGATTGGGTGAAAAAATATTTGCTGAGATTTCAGGAAACTCGCAGTTTTTTGGAAGCTTGGCAACCCCTTTCAATGAAAGTGATTCTCGTCAGTCTCTGCTTGGGGCTACTTCAATGGCACATAAAAAATAGCGATAGAACTTGGAACTACATTATTGTGCCAAGTTTCAAAGAGCTAGCACAAACCGTGTTTGATTTAGAGTTCCAACTACATGTATCCATATAGGAGAAAACAGAGTGAAACCTAAACATGAAAACGGTTTCTGCAAAGGAACGGTTTAACCTAGAAGAACGAAATTTAGTGAGACAAGTGGGATTCGTGTACTGATAACTACATGCAAGTATCATCAAGATTAGGTGAAAAAATGTTTCCTGAGATTTCAGGAAACTCGTAGTTTTTTGGAAGCTTGGCCACCCCTTTCAAGGAAAGTGATTCTCGTCAGTCTCTGCTTGGGGCTACTTCAATAGCACACAAACCATAGCGATAGAACTTGGAACTACATTATTGTGCCAAGTTTCAAAGAGCTAGCACAAACCGTGTTTGCTTTAGAATTCCATCTACATGTATCCATATAAGAGAAAACAGAGTGAAACCTAAACATGAAAAGGGTTTCTGCAAAGGAACGGTTTAACCTAGAAGAACGAAATTTTGTGAGCCAAGTGGGATTCGTGTACTGATAACTACTTGCAAGTATCATCAAGTTTGGGTGAAAAAATGTTTGCTGAGATTTCAGGAAACTCGCATTTTTTTGGAAGCTTGGCAACCCCTTTCAATGAAAGTGATTCTGGTCAGTGTCTGCTTGGGGCTACTTCAATAGCACACAAACCATAGCGATAGAACTTGGTACTACATTATTGTGCCAAGTTTCAAAGAGCTAGCACAAACCGTGTTTGATTTAGTGTTCCAAATACATGTATCCATATAGGAGAAAACAGAGTGAAACCTAAACATGAAAACGGTTACTGCAAAGGAACGGTTTAACCTAGAAGAACGAAATTTGGTGAGCCAAGTGGGATTGGTGTACTGATCATTAAATGGATGTATCATCAAGATTGGGTGAAAAAATGTTTGCTGAGATTTCAGGAAACTCGTACTTTTTTGGAAGCTTGGCAACACCTTTCAAGGAAAGGGATTCTCGTCAGTCTCTGCTTGGGGCTACTTCAACGGCACACAAACCATAGCGATAGAACTTGGAACTACATTATTGTGCCATGTTTCAAAGAGCTAGCACAACCCTTGTTTGATTTAGAATTCCACTACATGTATCCATATAGGAGAAAACAGAGTGAAACCTAAACACGAAAACGGTTACTGCAAAGGAACGGTTTAAACTAGAAGAACGAAATTTAGTGAGACAAGTGGGATTCGTGTACTGATAACTACCTGCAAGTATCATCAAGATTGGGTGAAAAAATATTTGCTGAGATTTCAGGAAACTCGTAGTTTTTTGGAAGCTTGGCAACCCCTTTCAATGAAAGTGATTCTCGTCAGTCTCTGCTTGGGGCTACTTCACTAGGAAATAAACCATAGCGATAGAACTTGGTACTACATTATTGTGCCAAGTTTCAAAGAGCTAGCACAAACCGTGTTTGATTTAGAGTTCCAACTACATGTAGCCATATAGGAGAAAACAGAGTGAAACCTAAACATGAAAACGGTTACTGCAAAGGAACGGTTTAACCTAGAAGAACGAAATTTGGTGAGCCAAGTGGGATTGGTGTACTGATCATTAAATGGAAGTATCATCAAGATTCGGTTAAAAAATGTTTGCTGAGATTTCAGGAAACTCGTAGATTTTTGGAAGCTTGGCAACCCCTTTCAATGAAAGTGATTCTCGTCAGTCTCTGCTTGGGGCTACTTCAATAGCACACAAACCATAGCGATAGAACTTGGAACTACATTATTGTGCCAAGTTTCAAAGAGCTAGCACAAACCGTGTTTAATTTAGAGTTCCAACTATATGTATCCATATAGGAGAAAACAGAGTGAAACCTAAATATGAAAACGGTTATTGCAAAGGAACGTTTTAACCTAGAAGAACGAAATTTGGTGAGCCAAGTGGGATTCGTGTACTGATAAGTACCTGCAAGGATCATCAAGATTGGGTGACAAAATGTTTGCTGAGATTTCAGGAAACTCGTAGTTTTTTGGAAGCTTGGCAACCCCTTTCAAGAAAAGTGATTCTCGTCAGTCTCTGCTTGGGGCTACTTCAATGGCACACAAACCATAGCGATAGAACTTGGAACTACATTATTGTGCCATGTTTCAAAGAGCTAGCACAACCCTTGTTTGATTTAGAATTCCACTACATGTATCCATATAGGAGAAAACAGAGTGAAACCTAAACATGAAAACGGTTACTGCAAAGGAACGGTTTAACCTAGAAGAACGAAATTTAGTGAGCCAAGTGGGATTCGTGTACTGATAACTACCTGCAAGTATCATCAAGATTGGGTGAAACAATATTTGCTGAGATTTCAGGAAACTCGTAGTTTTTTGGAAGCTTGGCAACCCCTTTCAATGAAAGTGATTCTCGTCAGTCTCTGCTTGGGGCTACTTCACTAGGAAATAAACCTAGCCATAGAACTTGGTACTACATTATTGTGCCAAGTTTCAAAGAGCTAGCACAAACCGTGTTTGATTTACAGTTCCAACTACATGTAGCCATATAGGAGAAAACAGAGTGAAACCTAAACATGAAAACGGTTACTTCAAAGGAACGGTTTAACCTAGAAGAACGAAATTTGGTGAGCCAAGTGGGACTGGTGTACTGATCATTACCTGCAAGTATCATCAAGTTTGGGTGAAAAAATGTTTGCTGAGATTTCAGGAAACTCGTAGTTTTTTGGAAGCTTGGCAACCCCTTCCAATGAATGTGATTCTCGTCAGTCTCTGCTTGGGGCTACTTCAATGGCACACAAACCATAGCGATAGAACTTGGAACTACATTATTGTGCCAAGTTTCAAAGAGCTAGCACAAACCGTGTTTGATTTAGAGTTCCAACTACATGTATCCATATAGGAGAAAACAGAGTGAAACCTAAACATGAAAAGGGTTACTGCAAAGGAACGGTTTAACCTAGAAGAACGAAATTTGGTGAGCCAAGTGGGATTGGTGTACTGATCATTAAATGGAAGTATCATCAAGATTCGGTTAAAAAATGTTTGCTGAGATTTCAGGAAACTCGTAGATTTTTGGAAGCTTGGCAACCCCTTTCAATGAAAGTGATTCTCGTCAGTCTCTGCTTGGGGCTACTTCAATAGCACACAAACCATAGCGATAGAAATTGGAACTACATTATTGTGCCAAGTTTCAAAGAGCTAGCACAAACCGTGTTTGATTTAGAGTTCCAACTATATGTATCCATATAGGAGAAAACAGAGTGAAACCTAAACATGAAAACGGTTATTGCAAAGGAACGTTTTAACCTAGAAGAACGAAATTTGGTGAGCCAAGTGGGATTCGTGTACTGATAAGTACCTGCAAGGATCATCAAGATTGGGTGACAAAATGTTTGCTGAGATTTCAGGAAACTCGTAGTTTTTTGGAAGCTTGGCAACCCCTTTCAAGGAAAGTGATTCTCGTCAGTCTCTGCTTGGGGCTACTTCAATGGCACACAAACCATAGCGATAGAACTTGGAACTACATTATTGTGCCATGTTTCAAAGAGCTAGCACAACCCTTGTTTGATTTAGAATTCCACTACATGTATCCATATAGGAGAAAACAGAGTGAAACCTAAACATGAAAACGGTTACTGCAAAGGAACGGTTTAACCTAGAAGAACGAAATTTAGTGAGACAAGTGGGATTGGTGTACTGATCATTACCTGCCAGTACCGTCAAGATTGGGTGAAAAAATGTTTGCTGAGATTAGGAAATTCGTAGTTTTTTGGAATCTTGGCAACCCCTTTCAATGAAAGTGATTCTCGTCAGTCTCTGCTTGGGGCTACTTCACTAGGAAATAAACCATAGCGATAGAACTTGGTACTACATTATTGTGCCAAGTTTCAAAGAGCTAGCACAAACCGTGTTTGATTTAGAGTTCCAACTACATGTATCCATATAGGAGAAAACAGAGTGAAACCTAAACATGAAAACGGTTACTGCAAAGGAACGGTTTAACCTAGAAGAACGAAATTTGGTGAGCCAAGTGGGACTGGTGTACTGATCATTACCTGCAAGTATCATCAAGTTTGGGTGAAAAAATGTTTGCTAAGATTGCTGGAAACTCGTAGTTTTTTGGAAGCTTGGCAACCCCATCCAATGAATGTGATTCTCGTCAGTCTCTGCTTGGGGCTACTTCAATAGGACACAAACCATAGCGATAGAACTTGGAACTACATTATTGTGCCAAGTTTCAAAGAGCTAGCACAAACCGTGTTTGATTTAGAGTTCCAACTACATGTATCCATATAGGAGAAAACAGAGTGAAACCTAAACATGAAAACGGTTACTGCAAAGGAACGGTTTAACCTAGAAGAACGAAATTTGGTGAGCCAAGTGGGATTGGTGTACTGATCATTACCTGCCAGTACCATCAAGATTGGGTGAAAAAATGTTTGCTGAGATTTCAGGAAACTCGTAGTTTTTTGGAAGCTTGGCAACCCCTTTCAATGGAAATGATTCTCGTCACTCTCTGCTTGGGGCTACTTCAATAGCACACAAACCATAGCGATAGAAATTGGAACTACATTATTGTGCCAAGTTTCAAAGAGCTAGCACAAACCGTGTTTGATTTAGAGTTCCAACTATATGTATCCATATAGGAGAAAACAGAGTGAAACCTAAACATGAAAAGGGTTACTGCAAAGGAACGTTTTAACCTAGAAGAACGAAATTTGGTGAGCCAAGTGGGATTCGTGTACTGATAAGTACCTGCAAGGATCATCAAGATTGGGTGACAAAATGTTTGCTGAGATTTCAGGAAACTCGTAGTTTTTTGGAAGCTTGGCAACCCCTTTCAAGGAAAGTGATTCTCATCAGTCTCTGCTTGGGGCTACTTCAACGGCCACACAAACCATAGCGATAGAACTTGGAACTACATTATTGTGCCATGTTTCAAAGAGCTAGCACAACCCTTGTTTGATTTAGAATTCCATTACATGTATCCATATAGGAGAAAACAGAGTGAAACCTAAACATGAAAACGGTTACTGCAAAGGAACGGTTTAACCTAGAAGAACGAAATTGAGTGAGACAAGTGGGATTCGTGTACTGATAACTACCTGCAAGTATCATCAAGAATGGGTGAAAAAATGTTTGCTGAGATTAGGAAATTCGTAGTTTTTTGGAATCTTGGCAACCCCTTTCAATGAAAGTGATTCTCGTCAGTCTCTGCTTGGGGCTACTTCAATAGGAAAAAAACCATAGCGATAGAACTTGGAACTACATTATTGTGCCAAGTTTCAAAGAGCTAGCACAAACCGTGTTTGATTTAGAGTTCCAACTACATGTATCCATATAGGAGAAAACAGAGTGAAACCTAAACATGAAAACGGTTACTGCAAAGGAACGGTTTACCTAGAAGAACGAAATTTGGTGAGCCAAGTGGGATTGGTGTACTGATCATTACCTGCCAGTACCATCAAGATTGGGTGAAAAAATGTTTGCTGAGATTTCAGGAAACTCGTAGTTTTTTGGAAGCTTGGCAACCCCTTTCAATGGAAATGATTCTCGTCACTCTCTGCTTGGGGCTACTTCAATAGCACACAAACCATAGCGATAGAAATTGGAACTACATTATTGTGCCAAGTTTCAAAGAGCTAGCACAAACCGTGTTTGATTTAGAGTTCCAACTATATGTATCCATATAGGAGAAAACAGAGTGACACCTAAACATGAAAAGGGTTACTGCAAAGGAACGTTTTAACCTAGAAGAATGAAATTTGGTGAGCCAAGTGGGATTCGTGTACTGATAACTACCTGCAAGGATCATCAAGATTGGGTGACAAAATGTTTGCTGAGATTTCAGGAAACTCGTAGTTTTTTGGAAGCTTTGCAACCCCTTTCAAGGAAAGTGATTCTCGTCAGTCTCTGCTTTGGGCTACTTCAATGGCACACAAACCATAGCGATAGATCTTGGAACTACATTATTGTGCCAAGTTTCAAAGAGCTAGCACAAACCGTGTTTGATTTAGAATTCCACTACATGTATCCATATAGGAGAAAACAGAGTGAAACCTAAACATGAAAACGGTTACTGCAAAAGAACGGTTTAACCTAGAAGAACGAAATTTAGTGAGACAAGTGGGATTCGTGTACTGATAACTACCTGCAAGTATCATCAAGATTCGGTGAAAAAATATTTGCTGAGATTTCAGGAAACTCGTAGTTTTCTGGAAGCTTGGCAACCCCTTTCAATGAAAGTGATTCTCGTCAGTCTCTGCTTGGGGCTACTTCACTAGGAAATAAACCATAGCGATAGAACTTGGTACTACATTATTGTGCCAAGTTTCAAAGAGCTAGCACAAACCGTGTTTGATTTAGAGTTCCAACTATATGTATCCATATAGGAGAAAACAGAGTGAAACCTAAACATGAAAACGGTTCCTGCAAATTAACGGTTTAACCTGGAAGAACGAAATTTAGTGAGCCAAGTGGGACTCGTGTACTGATAACTACCTGCAAGTATCATCAAGATTGGGTGAAAAAATGTTTGCTGAGATTTCAGGAAAGTCGCAGTTTTTTGGAAGCTCTGCAACCCCTTTCAATGAAAGTGATTCTCGTCAGTCTCTGCTTGGGGCTACTTCAATAGCACACAAACCATAGCGATAGAACTTGGAACTACATTATTGTGCCATGTTTCAAAGAGCTAGCACAACTCTTGTTTGATTTAGAATTCCACTACATGTATCCATATAGGAGAAAACAGAGTGAAACCTAAACATGAAAAATGGTTACTGCAAAGGAACGGTTTAACCTAGAAGAACGAAATTTGGTGAGCCAAGTGGGATTGGTGTACTGATCATTACCTGCCAGTACCATCAAGATTGGGTGACAAAATGTTTGCTGAGATTTCAGGAAACTCGTAGTTTTTTGGAAGCTTGGCAACCCCTTTCAAGGAAAGTGATTCTCGTCAGTCTCTGCTTGGGGCTACTTCAATGGCACACAAACCATAGCGATAGAACTTGGAACTACATTATGGTGCCATGTTTCAAAAAGCTAGCACAACCCTTGTTTGATTTAGAATTCCACTACATGTATATATATAGGAGAAAACAGAGTGAAACCTAAACATGAAAACGGTTACTGCAAAGGAACGGTTTAACCTAGAAGTACGAAATTTGGTGAGCCAAGTGGGATTGGTGTACTGATCATTACCTACCAGTACCGTCAAGATTGGGTGAAAAAATGTTTGCTGAGATTAGGAAATTCGTAGTTTTTTGGAAGCTTGGCAACCCCTTTCAATGAAAGTGATTCTCGTCAGTCTCTGCTTGGGGCTACTTCACTAGGAATTAAACCATAGCGATAGAACTTGGTACTACATTATTTTGCCAAGTTTCAAAGAGCTAGCACAAACCGAGTTTGATTTAGAGTTCCAACTACATGTATCCATATAGGAGAAAACAGAGTGAAACCTAAACATGAAAACGGTTACTGCAAAGGAACGGTTTAACCTAGAAGAACGAAATTTGGTGAGCCAAGTGGGACTGGTGTACTGATCATTACCTGCAAGTATCATCAAGTTTGGGTGAAAAAATGTTTGCTGAGATTTCAGGAAACTCGTAGTTTTTTGGAAGCTTGGCAACCCCTTTCAAGGAAAGTGATTCTCGTCAGTCTCTGCTTGGGGCTACTTCAATGGCACACAAACCATAGCGATAGAACTTGGAACTACATTATTGTGCCAAGTTTAAAAGAGCTAGCACAAACCGTGTTTGATTTAGAATTCCAACTACATGTATCCATATAGGAGAAAACAGAGTGAAACCTAAACATGAAAACGGTTACTGCAAAGGAACGGTTTAACCTAGAAGAACAAAATTTGGTGAGCCAAGTGGGATTGGTGTACTGATCATTACCTGCCAGTACCGTCAAGATTGGGTGAAAAAATGTTTGCTGAGATTAGGAAATTCGTAGTTTTTTGGAAGCTTGGCAACCCCTTTCAATGAATGTGATTCTCATCAGTCTCTGCTTGGGGCTACGTCAATAGGACACAAACCATAGCGATAGAACTTGGAACTACATTATTGTGCCAAGTTTCAAAGAGCTAGCACAAACCGTGTTTAATTTAGAGTTCCAACTACATGTATCCATATAGGAGAAAACAGAGTGAAACCTAAACATGAAAACAGTTACTGCAAAGGAACGGTTTAACCTAGAAGAACGAAATTTGGTGAGCCAAGTGGGATTGGTGTACTGATCATTACCTGCCAGTACCATCAAGATTGGGTGAAAAAATGTTTGCTGAGATTTCAGGAAACTCGTAGTTTTTGGAAGCTTGGCAACCCCTTTCAATGGAAATGATTCTCGTCACTCTCTGCTTGGGGCTACTTCAATAGCACACAAACCATAGCGATAGAAATTGGAACTACATTATTGTGCCAAGTTTCAAAGAGCTAGCACAAACCGTGTTTGATTTAGAGTTCCAACTATATGTATCCATATAGGAGAAAACAGAGTGACACCTAAACATGAAAAGGGTTACTGCAAAGGAACGTTTTAACCTAGAAGAATGAAATTTGGTGAGCCAAGTGGATTCGTGTACTGATAACTACCTGCAAGGATCATCAAGATTGGGTGACAAAATGTTTGCTGAGATTTCAGGAAACTCGTAGTTTTTGGAAGCTTTGCAACCCCTTTCAAGGAAAGTGATTCTCGTCAGTCTCTGCTTTGGGCTACTTCAATGGCACACAAACCATAGCGATAGATCTTGGAACTACATTATTGTGCCAAGTTTCAAAGAGCTAGCACAAACCGTGTTTGATTTAGAATTCCACTACATGTATCCATATAGGAGAAAACAGAGTGAAACCTAAACATGAAAACGGTTACTGCAAAAGAACGGTTTAACCTAGAAGAACGAAATTTAGTGAGACAAGTGGGATTCGTGTACTGATAACTACCTGCAAGTATCATCAAGATTCGGTGAAAAAATATTTGCTGAGATTTCAGGAAACTCGTAGTTTTCTGGAAGCTTGGCAACCCCTTTCAATGAAAGTGATTCTCGTCAGTCTCTGCTTGGGGCTACTTCACTAGGAAATAAACCATAGCGATAGAACTTGGTACTACATTATTGTGCCAAGTTTCAAAGAGCTAGCACAAACCGTGTTTGATTTAGAGTTCCAACTACATGTATCCATGTAGGAGAAAACAGAGTGAAACCTAAACATGAAAACGGTTACTGCAAAGGAACGGTTTAACCTAGAAGAACGAAATTTGGTGAGCCAAGTGGGATTCGTGTACTGATAAGTACCTGCAAGGATCATCAAGATTGGGTGAAAAAATGTTTGCTGAGATTTCAGGAAACTCGTAGTTTTTTGGAAGCTTGGCAACCCCTTTCAAGGAAAGTGATTCTCGTCAGTCTCTGTTTGGGGCTACTTCAATGGCACACAAACCATAGCGATAGAACTTGGAACTACATTATTGTGCCATGTTTCAAAGAGCTAGCACAACCCTTGTTTGATTTAGAATTCCACTACATGTATCCATATAGGAGAAAACAGAGTGAAACCTAAACATGAAAACGGTTACTGCAAAGGAACGGTTTAACCTAGAAGAACGAAATTTAGTGAGACAAGTGGGATTCGTGTACTGATAACTACCTGCAAGTATCATCAAGATTGGGTGAAAAAATATTTGCTGAGATTTCAGGAAACTCGTAGTTTTTTTTAAGCTGGGCAACCCCTTTCAATGAAAGTGATTCTCGTCAGTCTCTGCTTGGGGCTACTTCACTAGGAAATAAACCATAGCGATAGAACTTGGTACTACATTATTTTGCCAAGTTTCAAAGAGCTAGCACAAACCGTGTTTGATTTAGAGTTCCAACTACATGTATCCATATAGGAGAAAACAGAGTCAAACCTAAACATGAAAACGGTTACTGCAAAGGAACGGTTTAACCTAGAAGAACGAAATTTGGTGAGCCAAGTGGGACTGGTGTACTGATCATTACCTGCAAGTATCATCAAGTTTGGGTGAAAAAATGTTTGCTGAGATTTCAGGAAACTCGTAGTTTTTTGGAAGCTTGGCAACCCCTTTCAAGCAATGTGATTCTCGTCAGTCTCTGCTTGGGGCTACTTCAATGGCAAACAAAACATAGCGATACAACTTGAAACTACATTATTGTGCCAAGTTTCAAAGAGCTAGCACAAACCGTGTTTGATTTAGTATTCCACTACATGTATCCATATAGGAGAAAACAGAGTGAAACCTAAACATGAAACGGTTACTGGAAAGGAACGGTTTATCCTAGAAGAACGAAATTTAGTGAGACAAGTGGGATTGTTGTACTGATCATTAAATGGAAGTATAATCAAGAGTGGGTGAAAAAATATTTTCTGAGATTTCAGGAAAATCGTAGTTTTTTGGAAGTTTGCCAACGCCTTTCAATGAAAGTGATTTTCGTCAGTCTCTGCTTAGGGCTACTTCACTAGGAAATAAACCATAGCGATAGAACTTGGTACGACATTATTGTGCCAAGATCTAAAGAGCAAGCACAAACCGTGTTTGATTTAGAGGTCCAACTACATGTATCCATATAGGAGAAAACAGAGTGAAACCTAAACATGAAAACGGTTACTGCAAAGGAACGGTTTAACCTAGAAGAACGAAATGTGGTGACCCAAGTGGGACTGGTGTACTGATCATTACCTGCAAGTATCATCAAGTTTGGGTGAAAAAATGTTTGCTGAGATTTCAGGAAACTCGTAGTTTTTTGGAAGCTTGGCAATCCCTTTCAATGAAAGTGATTCTCGTCAGTCTCTGCTTGGGGCTACTTCACTAGGAAATAAACCATAGCGATAGAACTTGATACTACATTATTGTGCCAAGTTTCAAAGAGCTAGCACAAACCGTGTTTGATTTAGAGTTCCAACTACATGTATCCATATTGGAGAAAACAAGTGAAACCTAAACATGAAAACGGTTCCTGCAAAGTAACGGTTTAACTTAGAAGAACGAAATTTGGTGAGCCAAGTGGGATTGGTGTACTGATCATTAAATGGAAGTATCATCAAGATTCGGTGAAAAATTGTTTGCTGAGATTTCAGGAAACTCGAAGTTTTTTGGAAGCTTGGCAACCCCTTTCAATGAATGTGATTCTCGTCAGTCTCTGCTAGGCGCTACTTCAATGGCACACAAACCATAGCGATAGAACTTGGAACTACATTATTGTGCCAAGTTTCAAAGAGCTAGCACAAACCGTGTTTGATTTAGTGTTCCAACTACATGTATCCATATACAAGAAAACAGAGTGAAACCTAAACATGAAAAGGGTTACTGCAAAGGAACGTTTTTAACCTAGAAGAACGAAATTTGGTGAGCCAATTGCGATTCGTGTACTGATAAGTACCTGCAAGGATCATCAAGATTGGGTGACAAAATATTTGCTGAGATTTCAGGAAACTCGTAGTTTTTTGGAAGCTTGGCAACCCCTTTCAAGGAAAGTGATTCTCCTCAGTCTCTGTTTGTGTCTACTTCAATGGCACACAAACCATAGCGATAGAACTTGGAACTACATTATTGTGCCATGTTTCAAAGAGCTAACACAACCCTTGTTTGATTTAGAATTCCACTACATGTATCCATATAGGAGAAACAGAGTGAAACCTAAACATGAAAACGGTTACTGCAAAGGAACGATTTAACCTAGAAGAACGAAATTTAGTGAGACAAGTGGGATTCGTGTACTGATAACTACCTGCAAGTATCATCAAGATTGGGTGAAAAAATATTTGCTGAGTTTTCAGGAAACTCGTAGTTTTATGGAAGCTTGGCAACCCCTTTCAATGAAAGTGATTCTCCTCAGTCTCTGCTTGGGGCTACTTCACTAGGAAATAAACCATAGCGATAGAACTTGGTACTACATTATTGTGCCAGGTTTCAAAGTGCTAGCACAAATCGTGTTTGATTTAGAGTTCCAACTACATGTATCCATATAGGAGACAACAGAGTGAAACCTAAACATGAAAACGGTTCCTGCAAAGGAACGGTTTATCAGGGAAGAACGAAATTTAGTGAGCCAAGTGGGACTCGTGTACTGATAACTACCTGCAAGTATCTTCAAGATTGGGTTAAAAAATTTTGCTGAGATTTCAGGAAAGTCGCAGTTTTCTGGAAGCTTGGCAACCCCTTTCAATGAAAGTGATTCTCGTCAGTCTCTGCTTGGGGCTACTTCAATAGCACACAAACCATAGCGATAGAACTTGGAACTACATTATTGTGCCAAGTTTCAAAGAGCTAGCACAAACCGTGTTTGATTTGGAGTTACAACTACATGTATCCATATGGGAGAAAACAGAGTGAAACCTAAACATGAAAACGGTTACTGCAAAGGAACGGTTTAACCTAGAAAAACGAAATTTAGTGAGACAAGTGGGATTCGTGTACTGATAACTACCTGCAAGTATCATCAAGATTGGGTGAAAAAATGTTTGCTGAGATTTCAGGAAACTCGTAGTTTTTTGGAAGCTTGGCAACCCCTTTCAATGAAAGTGATTCTCGTCAGTCTCTGCTTGGTGCTACTTCACTAGGAAATAAACCATAGCGATAGAACTTGATACTACATTATTGTGCCAAGTTTCAAAGAGCTAGCACAAACCGTGGGTTGATTTAGAGTTCCAACTACATGTATCCATATAGGAGACAACAGAGTGAAACCTAAACATGAAAACGGTTACTGCAAAGGAACGGTTTAACCTGGAAGAACGAAATTTAGTGAGACAAGTGGGATTGTTGTACTGATCATTAAATGGAAGTATCATCAAGAGTGGGTGAAAAAATATTTGCTGAGATTTCAGGAAAATCGTAGTTTTTTGGAAGTTTGGCAACGCTTTTCAATGAAAGTTATTCTCGTCAGACTCTGCTTGCGGCTACTTCACTAGGAAATAAACCATAGCGATAGAACTTGGTACTAAATTATTGTGCCAAGTTTCAAAGAGCAAGCACAAACCGTGTTTGATTTAGAGGTCCAACTACATGTATCCATATAGGAGAAAACAGAGTGAAACCTAAACATGAAAACGGTTACTGCAAAGTAACGGTTTAACCTAGAAGAACGAAATTTGGTGACCCAAGTGGGACTGGTGTACTGATCATTACCTGCAGGTATCATCAAGTTTGGGTGAAAAAATGTTTGCTGAGATTTCAGGAAACTCGTAGTTTTTTGGAAGCTTGGCAACCCCTTTCAATGAAAGTGATTCTCGTCAGTCTCTGCTTGGGGCTACTTCACTAGGAAATAAACCATAGCGATAGAACTTGATACTACATTATTGTGCCCAAGTTTCAAAGAGCTAGCACAAACCGTGTTTGATTTAGAGTTCCAACTACATGTATCCATATAGGAGAAAACAGAGTGAAACCTAAACATGAAAACGGTTACTGCAAAGTAACGGTTTAACTTAGAGGAACGAAATTTGGTGAGCCAAGTGGGATTGGTGTACTGATCATTAAATGGAAGTATCATCAAGATTCGGTGAAAAATTGTTTGCTGAGATTTCAGGAAACTCGCAGGTTTTTGGAAACTTAGCAACCCCTTTCAATGAATGTGATTCTCGTCAGTCTCTGCTAGGGGCTACTTCAATGGCACACAAACCATAGCGATAGAACTTGGAACTACATTATTGTGCCAAGTTTCAAAGAGCTAGCACAAACCGTGTTTGATTTAGTGTTCCAACTACATGTATCCATATAGGAGAAAACAGAGTGAAACCTAAACATGAAAACGGTTACTGCAAAGGAACGGTTCAACCTAGAAGAACGAAATTTAGTGAGCCAAGTGGGATTCATGTACTGATAACTACCTGCAAGTATCATCAAGATTGGGTGAAAAAATTTTGCTGAGATTTCAGGAAAGTCGCAGTTTTCTGGAAGCTTGGCAACCCCTTTCAATGAAAGTGATTCTCGTCAGTCTCTGCTTGGGGCTACTTCAATAGCCACACAACCATAGCGATAGAACTTGGAACTACATTATTGTGCCAAGTTTCAAAGAGCTAGCACAAACCGTGTTTGATTTGGAGTTACAAATACATGTATCCATATAGGAGAAAACAGAGTGAAACCTAAACATGAAAACGGTTACTGCAAAGTAACGGTTTAACTTAGAAGAACGAAATTTGGTGAGCCAAGTGGGATTGGTGTACTGATCATTAAATGGAAGTATCATCAAGATTCGGTGAAAATTGTTTGCTGAGATTTCAGGAAACTCGCAGGTTTTTGGAAGCTTGGCAACCCCTTTCAATGAATGTGATTCTCGTCAGTCTCTGCTAGGGGCTACTTCAATGGCACACAAACCATAGCGATAGAACTTGGAACTACATTATTGTGCCAAGTTTCAAAGAGCTAGCACAAACCGTGTTTCATTTAGTGTTCCAACTACATGTATCCATATACGAGAAAACAGAGTGAAACCTAAACATGAAAACGGTTACTGCAAAGGAACGGTTCAACCTAGAAGAACGAAATTTAGTGAGCCAAGTGGGATTCGTGTACTGATAACTACCTGCAAGTATCATCAAGATTGGGTGAAAAAATGTTTGCTGAGATTTCAGGAAACTCGTAGTTTTTTTGGAAGCTTGGCAACCCCTTTCAATGAAAGTGATTCTCGTCAGTCTCTGCTTGGGGCTACTTCACTAGGAAATAAACCATAGAGATAGAACTTGGTACTACATTATTGTGCCAAGTTTCAAAGAGCTAGCACAAACCGTGTTTGATTTAGAGTTCCAACTACATGTATCCATATAGGAGAAAACAGAGTGAAACCTAAACATGAAAACGGTTACTGCAAAGGAACGGTTTAAACTAGAAGAACGAAATTTAGTGAGACAAGTGGGATACGTGTACTGATAACTACCTGCAAGTATCATCAAGATTGGGTGAAAAAATATTTGCTGAGATTTCAGGAAACTCGTAGTTTTTGGGAAGCTTGGCAACCCCTTTCAATGAAAGTGATTCTCGTCAGTCTCTACTTGGGGCTACTTCAATACCACACAAACCATAGCGATAGAACTTGGAACTACATTATTGTGGCAAGTTTCAAAGAGCTAGCACAAACCGTGTTTGATTTAGTGTTCCAACTACATGTATCCATATAGGAGAAAACAGAGTGAAACCTAAACATGAAAACGGTTACTGCAAAGTAATGGTTTAACTTAGAAGAACGAAATTTGGTTAGCCAAGTGGGATTGGTGTACTGATCATTACCTGCCAGTACCATCAAGATTGGGTGAAACAATGTTTGCTGAGATTAGGAAATTCGTAGTTTTTTGAAGCTTGGCAACCCCTTTCAATGAATGTGATTCTCGTCAGTCTCTGCTTGGGGCTACTTCAATAGGACACAAACCATAGCGATAGAACTTGGAACTACATTATTGTGCCAAGGTTCAAAGACCTAGCACAAACCGTGTTTGATTTAGAGTTCCAACTACATGTATCCATATAGGACAAAACAGAGTGACACCTAAACATGAAAACTGTTACTGCAAAGGAACAGTTTAACCTAGAAGAACGAAATTTGGTGAGCCAAGTGGGATTCGTGTACTGATAACTACCTGCAAGGATCATCAAAATTAGGAGAAAAATTGTTTGCTGAGATTTCAGGAAACTCGTAGTTTTTTGGAAGCTTGGCAACCCCTTTCAAGGAAAGTGATTCTCATCAGTCTCTGCTTGGGGCTACTTCAATGGCACAGAAACCATAGCGATAGAACTTGGAACTACATTATTGTGCCAAGTTTCAAAGAGCTAGCACAAACCGTGTTTGATTTAGAGTTCCAACTACATGTATCCATATAGGAGAAAACAGAGTGAAACCTAAACATGAAAACGGTTACTGCAAAGGAACGGTTTAACCTAAAAGAACGAAATTGAGTGAGCCAAGTGGGATTCGTGTACTGATAACTACCTGCAAGTATCATCAAGATTGGGTGAAAAAATGTTTGCTGAGATTTCAGGAAACTCGTAGTTTTTGGAAGCTTGGCAACCCCTTTCAATGAAAGTGATACTCGTCAGTCTCTGCTTGGGGCAACTTCAATACCACACAAACCATAGCGATAGAACTTGGAACTACATTATTCTGCCAAGTTTCAAAGAGCTAGCACAAACCGTGTTTGATTTAGAGTTCCAACTACATGTATCCATATAGGAGAAAACAGAGTGAAACCTAAACATGAAACGGTTACTGCAAAGGAACGGTTTAACCTAGAAGAACGAAATTTGGTGAGCCAAGTGGGATTGGTGTACTGATCATTAAATGGAAGTATCATCAAGATTCGGTGACAAAATGTTTGCTGAGATTTCAGGAAACTCGTAGTTTTTTGGAAGCTTGGCATCCCCTTTCAATGAATGTGACTCTCGTCAGTCTCTGCTTGGGGCTACTTCAATAGCACACAAACCATAGCGATAGAACTTGGAACTACTTTGTTGTGCCAAGTTTCAAAGAGCTAGCACAAACCGTGTTTGATTTAGAGTTCCAAATACATATATCCATATAGGAGAAAACAGAGTGAAACCTAAACATGAAAACGGTTACTGCAAAGGAACGGTTTAACCTAGAAGAACGAAATTTGGTGAGCCATGTGGGATTCGTGTACTGATAACTACCTGCAAGGATCATCAACATTGGGTGAAAAATATTTGCTGAGATTTCAGGAAACTCGTAGTTTTTGGGAAGCTTGGCAACCCCTTTCAATGGATTGATTCTCGTCACTCTCTGCTTGAGGCTACTTCAATAGCACACAAACCATCGCGATAGAACTTGGAACTACATTATTGTGCCAAGTTTCAAAGAGCTAGCACAAACCGTGTTTGATTTAGAGTTCCAACTACACGTATCCATATAGGAGAAAACAGAGTGAAACCTAAACATGAAAACGGTTACTGCAAAGGAACGGTTTAACCTAGAAGAACGAAATTTGGTTAGCCAAGTGGGACTGGTGTACTGATCATTACCTGCAAGTATCATCAAGATTGGGTGAAAAAAGGTTTGCTGAGATTAGGAAATTCGTCGTTTTTTTGAAGCTTGGCAACCCCTTTCAATGAATGTGATTCTCGTCAGTCTCTGCTTGGGGCTACTTAAATAGGACACAAACCATAGCTATAGAACTTGGAACTGCATTATTGTGCCAAGTTTCAAAGAGCTAGCACAAACCGTGTTTGATTTAGAGTTCCTACTACATGTATCCATATAGGAGAAAACAGAGTGAAACCTAAACATGAAAACGGTTTCTGCAAAGGAACGGTTTAACCTAGAAGAACGAAATTTGGTGAGCCAAGTGGGATTGGTGTACTGATCCTTAAATGGAAGTATCATCAAGATTCGGTGAAAAAATGTTTGCTGAGATTTCAGGAAACTCGCAGTTTTTTGGAAGCTTGGCAACCCCTTTCAATGAATGTGATTCTCGTCAGTCTCTGCTTGGGGCTACTTCAACAGGACACAAACCATAGCGATAGAACTTGGAACTACATTATTGTGCCACATTTCAAAGAGCTAGCACAAACCGTGTTTGATTTAGAGTTCCAACTACATGTATCGAGAAAACAGAGTGAAACCTAAACATGAAACGGTTACTGCAAAAGAACGGTTTAACCTAGAAAAACGAAATTTAGTGAGCCAAGTGGGATTCGTGTACTGATAACTACCTGAAAGTATCATCAAGATTGGGAGAAAAAATATTTGCTGAGATTTCAGGAAACTCGTAGTTTTTTGGAAGCTTGGCAACCCCTTTCAATGAAAGTGATTCTCGTCAGTCTCTGCTTGGGGCTACTTCAATAGCACACAAACCATAGCGATAGAATTTGGAACTACATTGTTGTGCCAAGTTTCAAAGAGCTAGCACAAACCGTGTTTGATTTAGAGTTCCAACTACATGTATCCATTTAGGAGAAAACAGAGTGAAACCTAAACATGAAAACGGTTACTGCAAAGGAACGGTTTAACTTAGAAGAACGAAATTTGGTGAGCCAAGTGGGATTGGTGTACTGATCATTACCTGCCAGTACCGTCAAGATTGGGTGAAAAAATGTTTGCTGAGATTAGGAAATCCGTAGTTTTTTGGAAGCTTGGCAACCCCTTTCAATGAATGTAATTCTCGTCATTCTCTGCTTGGGGCTACTTTAATAGGACACAAACCATAGCGATAGAACTTGGAACTACATTATTGTGCCAAGTTTCAAAGAGCTAGCACAAACCGTGTTTGATTTAGAGTTCCAACTACATGTATCCATATAGGAGAAAACAGACTGAAACCTAATCATGAAAACGGTTACTACAAAGGAACGGTTTAACCTAGAAGATCGAAATTTGGTGAGCAAAGTGGGATTGGTGTACTGATCATTACCTGCCAGTACCATCAAGATTGGGTGAAAAATGTTTGCTGAGATTTCAGGATATTCGTAGTTTTTTGGAAGCTTGGCAACCCCTTTCAATGAATGTGATTCTCGTCAGTCTCTGATTGGGGCTACTTCAATAGGACAAAAACCATAGCAATAGAACTTGGAACTACATTATTGTGCCAAGGTTCAAAGAGCTAGCACAAACCGTGTTTGATTTAGAATTCCAACTACATGTATCCATATAGGAGAAAACAGAGTAAAACCTAAACATGAAAACGGTTACTGCAAAGGAACGGTTTAACCTAGAAGAACGAAATTTGGTGAGCCAAGTGGGATTCGTGTACTGATAACTAGCTGCAAGGGATCATCAAGATTGGGTTAAAAAATGTTTGCTGACATTTCAGGAAACTCGTAGTTTTTTGAAGCTTGGCAACCCCTTTCAATGAAAGTGATTCTCGTCAGTCTCTGCTTGGGGCTACTTCAATGGCACACAAAACCATAGCGATAGAACTTGGAACTACATTATTGTGCCAGGTTTCAAACACCTAGCACAAACCGTGTTTGATTTAGAATTCCAACTACATGTATCCATATAGGAGAAAACAGAGTGAAACCTAAACATGAAAACGGTTTCTGCAAAGGAACGGTTTAACCTAGAAGAACCAAATTTGGTAAACCAAGTGGGATTCGTGTACTGATAACTACATGCAAGTATCATCAAGATTGGTGAAAAATGTTTGCTGAGATTTCAGGAAACTCGTGGTTTTTTGGAAGCTTGGCAACCCCTTTCAATGAAAGTGATTCTCGTCAGTCTTTTCTTGGGGCTACTTCAATACCACACAAACCATAGCGATAGAACTTGGAACTACATTATTGTGCCAAGGTTCAAAGAGCTAGCACAAACCGTGTTTGATTTAGAGTTCCAACTACATGTATCCATATAGGAGAAAACAGAGTGAAACCTAAACATGAAAACGGTTTCTGCAAAGGAACGATTTAACCTAAAAGAACGAAATTGAGTGAGCCAAGTGGGATTCGTGTACTGATAACTACCTGCAAGTATCATCAAGATTGGGTGAAAACATGTTTGCTGAGATTTCAGGAAACTCGTAGTTTTTGGAAGCTTGGCAACCCTTTTCAATGAAAGTGATTCTCGTCAGTCTCTGCTTGGGGCAACTTCAATACCACACAAACCATAGTGATAGAACTTGGAACTACATTATTGTGCCAAGTTTCAAAGAGCCTGCACAAACCGTGTTTGATTTAGAGTTCCAACTACATGTATCGAGAAAACAGAGTGAAACCTAAACAGGAAAACGGTTACTGCAAAGGAACGGTTTAACCTAGAAGAACGAAATTTAGTGAGCCAAGTGGGATTCGTGTACTGATAACTACCTGCAAGTATCATCAAGATTGGGTGAAAAAATATTTGCTGAGATTTCAGGAAACTCGTAGTTTTTGGGAAGCTTGGCAACCCCTTTCAATGAAAGTGATTCTCGTCAGTCTCTACTTGGGGCTACTTCAATACCACACAAACCATAGCGATAGAACTTGGAACTACATTATTGTGGCAAGTTTCAAAGAGCTAGCACAAACCGTGTTTGATTTAGTGTTCCAACTACATGTATCCATATAGGAGAAAACAGAGTGAAACCTAAACATGAAAACGGTTACTGCAAAGTAATGGTTTAACTTAGAAGAACGAAATTTGGTTAGCCAAGTGGGATTGGTGTACTGATCATTACCTGCCAGTACCATCAAGATTGGGTGAAACAATGTTTGCTGAGATTAGGAAATTCGTAGTTTTTTTGAAGCTTGGCAACCCCTTTCAATGAATGTGATTCTCGTCAGTCTCTGCTTGGGGCTACTTCAATAGGACACAAACCATAGCGATAGAACTTGGAACTACATTATTGTGCCAAGGTTCAAAGACCTAGCACAAACCGTGTTTGATTTAGAGTTCCAACTACATGTATCCATATAGGACAAAACAGAGTGACACCTAAACATGAAAACTGTTACTGCAAAGGAACAGTTTAACCTAGAAGAACGAAATTTGGTGAGCCAAGTGGGATTCGTGTACTGATAACTACCTGCAAGGATCATCAAAATTAGGAGAAAAATTGTTTGCTGAGATTTCAGGAAACTCGTAGTTTTTTGGAAGCTTGGCAACCCCTTTCAAGGAAAGTGATTCTCATCAGTCTCTGCTTGGGGCTACTTCAATGGCACAGAAACCATAGCGATAGAACTTGGAACTACATTATTGTGCCAAGTTTCAAAGAGCTAGCACAAACCGTGTTTGATTTAGAGTTCCAACTACATGTATCCATATAGGAGAAAACAGAGTGAAACCTAAACATGAAAACGGTTACTGCAAAGGAACGGTTTAACCTAAAAGAACGAAATTGAGTGAGCCAAGTGGGATTCGTGTACTGATAACTACCTGCAAGTATCATCAAGATTGGGTGAAAAAATGTTTGCTGAGATTTCAGGAAACTCGTAGTTTTTGGAAGCTTGGCAACCCCTTTCAATGAAAGTGATACTCGTCAGTCTCTGCTTGGGGCAACTTCAATACCACACAAACCATAGCGATAGAACTTGGAACTACATTATTCTGCCAAGTTTCAAAGAGCTAGCACAAACCGTGTTTGATTTAGAGTTCCAACTACATGTATCCATATAGGAGAAAACAGAGTGAAACCTAAACATGAAAACGGTTACTGCAAAGGAACGGTTTAACCTAGAAGAACGAAATTTGGTGAGCCAAGTGGGATTGGTGTACTGATCATTAAATGGAAGTATCATCAAGATTCGGTGACAAAATGTTTGCTGAGATTTCAGGAAACTCGTAGTTTTTTGGAAGCTTGGCATCCCCTTTCAATGAATGTGACTCTCGTCAGTCTCTGCTTGGGGCTACTTCAATAGCACACAAACCATAGCGATAGAACTTGGAACTACTTTGTTGTGCCAAGTTTCAAAGAGCTAGCACAAACCGTGTTTGATTTAGAGTTCCAAATACATATATCCATATAGGAGAAAACAGAGTGAAACCTAAACATGAAAACGGTTACTGCAAAGGAACGGTTTAACCTAGAAGAACGAAATTTGGTGAGCCATGTGGGATTCGTGTACTGATAACTACCTGCAAGGATCATCAACATTGGGTGAAAAAATATTTGCTGAGATTTCAGGAAACTCGTAGTTTTTGGGAAGCTTGGCAACCCCTTTCAATGGATTGATTCTCGTCACTCTCTGCTTGAGGCTACTTCAATAGCACACAAACCATCGCGATAGAACTTGGAACTACATTATTGTGCCAAGTTTCAAAGAGCTAGCACAAACCGTGTTTGATTTAGAGTTCCAACTACACGTATCCATATAGGAGAAAACAGAGTGAAACCTAAACATGAAAACGGTTACTGCAAAGGAACGGTTTAACCTAGAAGAACGAAATTTGGTTAGCCAAGTGGGACTGGTGTACTGATCATTACCTGCAAGTATCATCAAGATTGGGTGAAAAAAGGTTTGCTGAGATTAGGAAATTCGTCGTTTTTTTGAAGCTTGGCAACCCCTTTCAATGAATGTGATTCTCGTCAGTCTCTGCTTGGGGCTACTTAAATAGGACACAAACCATAGCTATAGAACTTGGAACTGCATTATTGTGCCAAGTTTCAAAGAGCTAGCACAAACCGTGTTTGATTTAGAGTTCCTACTACATGTATCCATATAGGAGAAAACAGAGTGAAACCTAAACATGAAAACGGTTTCTGCAAAGGAACGGTTTAACCTAGAAGAACGAAATTTGGTGAGCCAAGTGGGATTGGTGTACTGATCCTTAAATGGAAGTATCATCAAGATTCGGTGAAAAAATGTTTGCTGAGATTTCAGGAAACTCGCAGTTTTTTGGAAGCTTGGCAACCCCTTTCAATGAATGTGATTCTCGTCAGTCTCTGCTTGGGGCTACTTCAACAGGACACAAACCATAGCGATAGAACTTGGAACTACATTACTGTGCCAAGTTTCAAAGAGCTAGCATAAACCGTGTTTGATTTAGAATTCCAACTACATGTATCCATATACGAGAAAACAGAGTGAAACCTAAACATGAAAACGGTTTCTGCAAAGGAACGGATTAACCTAGAAGAATGAAATTTGGTGAGCCAAGTGGGATTGGTGTACTGATCATTAAATGGAAGTATCATCAAATTCGGTGAAAAAAAGTTTGCTGAGATTTCAGGAAACTCGCAGTTTTTTGGAAGCTTGACAACCCCTTTCAAGGAAAGTTATTCTGGTCAGTCTCTGCTTGGGGCTACTTCAATAGCACACAAACCATAGCAATAGAACTTGGAACTACATTATTGTGCTAAGTTTCCAAGAGCTAGCACAAACCGTGTTTGATTTAGAGTTCCAACTACATGTTTCCATATAGCAGAAAACAGAGTGAAACCTAAACATGAAAACGGTTACTGCAAAGGAACGGTTTAACCTAGAAGAACGAAATTTGGTGAGCAAAGTGGGATTCGTGTACTGATAACTACCTGCAAGGATCATCAAGATTGGGTGAAAAACTGTTTGCTGAGATTTCAGGAAACTCGTAGTTTTTTGGAAGCTTGGCAACCCCTTTCAATGAAAGGGATTCTGGTCAGTCTCTGCTTGGGGCTACTTCAATAGCACACAAACCATCGCGATAGAACTTGGAACTACATTATTGTGCCAAGTTTCAAAGAGCTAGCACAAACCGTGTTTGATTTAGAATTCCAAATACATGTATCCATATAGGAGAAAACAGAGTGAAACCTAAACATGAAAACGGTTTCTGCAAAGGAACGGTTTAACCTAGAAGAACGAAATTGAGTGAGCCAAGTGGGATTCGTGTACTGATAACTACCTGCAAGTATCATCAAGATTGGGTGAAAAAATGTTTGCTGACATTTCAGGAAACTCGCAGTTTTTGGAAGCTTGGCAAGCCCTTTCAATGAAAGTGATTCTGGTCACTCTCTGCTTGGGGATACTTCAATAGCACACACACCATAGCGATAGAACTTGGAACTATATTATTGTGCCAAGTTTCAAAGAGCTAGCACAAACCGTGTTTGATTTAGAGTTCCAACTACATGTATCCATATAGGAGAAAACAGAGTGAAACCTAAACATGAAAACGGTTCCTGCAAAGGAACAGTTTAACCTAGAAGAATGAAATTTGGTGAGCCAAGTGGGATTGGTGTACTGATCATTAAATGGAAGTATCATCAAGATTCGGTGAAAAAATGTTTGCTGAGATTTCAGGAAACTCGCAGTTTTTTGGAAGCTTGACAACCCCTTTCAAGGAAAGTGATTCTGGTCAGTCTCTGCTTGGGGCTACTTCAATAGCACACAAACCATAGCGATAGAACTTGGGACTACATTATTGTGCCAAGTTTCAAAGAGCTAGCACAAACCGTGTTTGATTTAGAGTTCCAACTACATGTATCCATATAGGAGAAAACAGAGTGAAACCTAAACATGAAAACGGTTACTGCAAAGGAACGGTTTAACCTAGAAGAACGAAATTTGGTGAGCCAAGTGGGATTGGTGTACTGATAACTACATGCAAGGATCATCAAGATTGGGTGAAAAAATGTTTGCTGACATTTCAGGAAACTCGTAGTTTTTTGGAAGCTTGGCAACCCCTTTCAAGGAAAGTGATTCTCGTCAGTCTCTGCTTGGGGCTACTTCAATGGCACACAAACCATAGCGATAGAACTTGGAACAACATCATGGTGCCAAGTTTCAAAGAGCTAGCACAAACCGTGTTTGATTTAGAATTCCAACTACATGTATCCATATAGGAGAAAACAGAGTGAAACCTAAACATGAAAACGGTTACTGCAAAGGAACGGTTTAACCTAGAAGAACGAAATTTGGTGAGCCAAGTGGGATTGGTGTACTGATCCTTAAATGGAAGTATCATCAAGATTCGGTGAAAAAATGTTTGCTGAGATTTCAGGAAACTCGCAGTTTTTTGGAAGCTTGGCAACCCCTTTCAATGAATGTGATTCTCGTCAGTCTCTGCTTGGGGCTACTTCAACAGGACACAAACCATAGCGATAGAACTTGGAACTACATTACTGTGCCAAGTTTCAAACAGCTAGCACAAACCGTGTTTTGATTTAGAATTCCAACTACATGTATCCATATTCGAGAAAACAGAGTGAAACCTAAACATGAAAACGGTTTCTGCAAAGGAACGGTTTAACCTAGAAGAACGAAATTTGGTGAGCCAAGTGGGATTGGTGTACTGATCCTTAAATGGAAGTATCATCAAGATTCGGTGAAAAAATGTTTGCTGAGATTTCAGGAAACTCGTAGTTTTTTGGAAGCTTGGCAACCCCTTTCAATGAAAGGGATTCTGCTCAGTCTCTGCTTGGGGCTACTTCAATAGCACACAAACCATCGCGATAGAACTTGGAACTACATTATTGTGCCAAGTTTCAAAGAGCTAGCACAAACCGTGTTTGATTTAGAATTCCAACTACATGTATCCATATAGGAGAAAACAGAGTGAAACCTAAACATGAAAACGGTTTCTGCAAAGGAACGGTTTAACCTAGAAGAATGAAATTTGGTGAGCCAAGTGGGATTGGTGTACTGATCACTAAATGGAAGTATCATCAAATTCGTTGAAAAAATGTTTGCTGAGATTTCAGGAAACTCGCAGTTTTTTGGAAGCTTGACAACCCCTTTCAAGGAAAGTGATTCTGGTCAGTCTCTGCTTGGGGCTACTTCAATAGCACACAAACCATAGCAATAGAACTTGGAACTACATTATTGTGCCAAGTTTCAAAGAGCTAGCACAAACCGTGTTTAATTTAGAGTTCCAACTACATGTATCCATATAGGAGAAAACAGAGTGAAACCTAAACATGAAAACGGTTACTGCAAAGGAACGGTTTAACCTAGAAGAACGAAATTTGGTGAGCCAAGTGGGATTCGTGTGTTGATAACCACCTGCAAGGATCATCAAGATTGGGTGAAAAAATGTTTGCTGAGATTTCAGGAAACTCGTAGTTTTTTGGAAGCTTGTCAAACCCTTTCAAGCAAAGTGATTCTCGTCAGTCTCTGCTTGGGCTACTTCAATGGCACACAAACCATAGCGATAGAACTTGGAACTACATTATTGTGCCAAGTTTCAAAGAGCTAGCACAAACCGTGTTTGATTTAGAGTTCCAACTACATGTATCCATATAGGAGAAAACAGAGTGAAACCTAAACATGAAAACGGTTACTGCAAAGGAACAGTTTAACCTAGAAGAATGAAATTTTGTGAGCCAAGTGGGATTGGTGTAGTGATCATTAAATGGAAGTATCATCAAGATTGGGTGAAAAAATGTTTGCTGAGATTTCAGGAAACTCGCAGTTTTTTGGAAGCTTGACAACCCCTTTCAAGGAAAGTGATTCTGGTCAGTCTCTGCTTGGGGCTACTTCAATAGCACACAAACCATAGCGATAGAACTTGGGACTACATTATTGTGCCAAGTTTCAAAGAGCTAGCACAAACCGTGTTTGATTTAGAGTTCCAACTACATGTATCCATATAGGAGAAAACAGAGTGAAACCTAAACATGAAAACGGTTACTGCAAAGGAACGGTTTAACCTAGAAGAACGAAATTTGGTGAGCCAAGTGGGATTCGTGTGTTGATAACCACCTGCAAGGATCATCAAGATCGGGTGAAAAAATGTTTGCTAAGATTTCAGGAAACTCGTAGTTTTTTGGAAGCTTGGCAACCCCTTTCAAGGAAAGTGATTCTCGTCAGTCTCTGCTTGGGGCTACATCAATGGCACACAAACCATAGCGATAGAACTTGGAACTACATTATTGTGCCAAGTTTCAAACAGCTAGCACAAACCGTGTTTGATTTAGAATTCCAACTACATGTATCCATATAGGAGAAAACAGAGTGAAACCTAAACATGAAAAAGGTTTCTGCAAAGGAACGGTTTAACCTAAAAGAACGAAATTGAGTGAGCCAAGTTGGATTCGTGTACTGATAACTACCTGCAAGTATCATCAAGATTGGGTGAAAAAATATTTGCTGAGGTTTCAGGAAACTCGCAGTTTTTTGGAAGCTTGGCAACCCCTTTCAATGAAAGGGATTCTGGTCAGTCTCTGCTTGGGGCTACTTCAATAGCACACAAACCATCGCGATAGAAATTGGAACTACATTATTGTGCTAAGTTTCAAAGAGCTAGCACAAACCGTGTTTGATTTAGAGTTCCAACTACATGTATCCATATAGGAGAAAACAGAGTGAAACCTAAACATGAAAACGGTTACTGCAAAGGAACGGTTTAACCTAGAAGAACGAAATTTGGTGAGCCAAGTGGGATTGGTGTACTGATAACTACATGCAAGGATCATCAAGATTGGGTGAAAAAATGTTTGCTGACATTTCAGGAAACTCGTAGTTTTTTGGAAGCTTGGCAACCCCTTTCAAGGAAAGTGATTCTCGTCAGTCTCTGCTTGGGGCTACTTCAATGGCACACAAACCATAGCGATAGAACTTGGAACAACATCATGGTACCAAGTTTCAAAGAGCTAGCACAAACCGTGTTTGATTTAGAATTCCAACTACATGTATCCATATAGGAGAAAACAGAGTGAAACCTAAACATGAAAACGGTTACTGCAAAGGAACGGTTTAACCTAGAAGAACGAAATTTGGTGAGCCAAGTGGGATTGGTGTACTGATCCTTAAATGGAAGTATCATCAAGATTCGGTGAAAAAATGTTTGCTGAGATTTCAGGAAACTCGCAGTTTTTTGGAAGCTTGGCAACCCCTTTCAATGAATGTGATTCTCGTCAGTCTCTGCTTGGGGCTACTTCAACAGGACACAAACCATAGCGATAGAACTTGGAACTACATTACTGTGCCAAGTTTCAAAGACCTAGCACAAACCGTGTTTGATTTAGAATTCCAACTACATGTATCCATATACGAGAAAACAGAGTGAAACCTAAACATGAAAACGGTTTCTGCAAAGGAACCGTTTAACCTAGAAGAACGAAATTTGGTGAGCCAAGTGGGATTCATGTACTGATAACTACCTGCAAGGATCATCAAGATTGGGTGAAAAAATGTTTGCTGAGATTTCAGGAAACTCGAAGTTTTTTGGAAGCTTGGCAACCCCTTTCAATGAAAGGGATTCTGCTCAGTCTCTGCTTGGGGCTACTTCAATAGCACACAAACCATCGCGATAGAACTTGGAACTACATTATTGTGCCAAGTTTCAAAGAGCTAGCACAAACCGTGTTTGATTTAGAATTCCAACTACATGTATCCATATAGGAGAAAACAGAGTGAAACCTAAACATGAAAACGGTTTCTGCAAAGGAACGGTTTAACCTAGAAGAATGAAATTTGGTGAGCCAAGTGGGATTGGTGTACTGATCACTAAATGGAAGTATCGTCAAATTCGTTGAAAAAATGTTTGCTGAGATTTCAGGAAACTCGCAGTTTTTTGGAAGCTTGACAACCCCTTTCAAGGAAAGTGATTCTGGTCAGTCTCTGCTTGGGGCTACTTCAATAGCACACAAACCATAGCAATAGAACTTGGAACTACATTATTGTGCCAAGTTTCAAAGAGCTAGCACAAACCGTGTTTAATTTAGAGTTCCAACTACATGTATCCATATAGGAGAAAACAGAGTGAAACCTAAACATGAAAACGGTTACTGCAAAGGAACGGTTTAACCTAGAAGAACGAAATTTGGTGAGCCAAGTGGGATTCGTGTGTTGATAACCACCTGCAAGGATCATCAAGATTGGGTGAAAAAATGTTTGCTGAGATTTCAGGAAACTCGAAGTTTTTTGGAAGCTTGTCAACCCCTTTCAAGCAAAGTGATTCTCGTCAGTCTCTACTTGGGCTACTTCAATGGCACACAAACCATAGCGATAGAACTTGGAACTACATTATTGTGCCAAGTTTCAAAGAGCTAGCACAAACCGTGTTTGATTTAGAGTTCCAACTACATGTATCCATATAGGAGAAAACAGAGTGAAACCTAAACATGAAAACGGTTACTGCAAAGGAACAGTTTAACCTAGAAGAATGAAATTTTGTGAGCCAAGTGGGATTGGTGTAGTGATCATTAAATGGAAGTATCATCAAGATTGGGTGAAAAAATGTTTGCTGAGATTTCAGGAAACTCGCAGTTTTTTGGAAGCTTGACAACCCTTTTCAAGGAAAGTGATTCTGGTCAGTCTCTGCTTGGGGCTACTTCAATAGCACACAAACCATAGCAATAGAACTTGGAACTACATTATTGTGCCAAGTTTCAAAGAGCTAGCACAAACCGTGTTTAATTTAGAGTTCCAACTACATGTATCCATATAGGAGAAAACAGAGTGAAACCTAAACATGAAAACGGTTACTGCAAAGGAACGGTTTAACCTAGAAGAACGAAATTTGGTGAGCCAAGTGGGATTCGTGTGTTGATAACCACCTGCAAGGATCATCAAGATTGGGTGAAAAAATGTTTGCTGAGATTTCAGGAAACTCGTAGTTTTTTGGAAGCTTGTCAACCCCTTTCAAGCAAAGTGATTCTCGTCAGTCTCTACTTGGGCTACTTCAATGGCACACAAACCATAGCGATAGAACTTGGAACTACATTATTGTGCCAAGTTTCAAAGAGCTAGCACAAACCGTGTTTGATTTAGAGTTCCAACTACATGTATCCATATAGGAGAAAACAGAGTGAAACCTAAACATGAAAACGGTTACTGCAAAGGAACAGTTTAACCTAGAAGAATGAAATTTTGTGAGCCAAGTGGGATTGGTGTAGTGATCATTAAATGGAAGTATCATCAAGATTGGGTGAAAAAATGTTTGCTGAGATTTCAGGAAACTCACAGTTTTTTGGAAGCTTGACAACCCCTTTCAAGGAAAGTGATTCTGGTCAGTCTCTGCTTGGGGCTACTTCAATAGCACACAAACCATAGCGATAGAACTTGGGACTACATTATTGTGCCAAGTTTCAAAGAGCTAGCACAAACCGTGTTTGATTTAGAGTTCCAACTACATGTATCCATATAGGAGAAAACAGAGTGAAACCTAAACATGAAAACGGTTACTGCAAAGGAACGGTTTAACCTAGAAGAACGAAATTTGGTGAGCCAAGTGGGATTCGTGTGTTGATAACCACCTGCAAGGATCATCAAGATTGGGTGAAAAAATGTTTGCTAAGATTTCAGGAAACTCGTAGTTTTTTGGAAGCTTGGCAACCCCTTTCAAGGAAAGTGATTCTCGTCAGTCTCTGCTTGGGGCTACATCAATGGCACACAAACCATAGCGATAGAACTTGGAACTACATTATTGTGCCAAGTTTCAAACAGCTAGCACAAACCGTGTTTGATTTAGAATTCCAACTACATGTATCCATATAGGAGAAAACAGAGTGAAACCTAAACATGAAAAAGGTTTCTGCAAAGGAACGGTTTAACCTAAAAGAACGAAATTGAGTGAGCCAAGTTGGATTCGTGTACTGATAACTACCTGCAAGGATCATCAAGATTGGTTGAAAAAATGTTTGCTGACATTTCAGGAAACTCGTAGTTTTTTGGAAGCTTGGCAACCCCTTTCAATGAAAGGGATTCTCATCAGTCTCTGCTTGGGGCTACTTCAATGGCACACAATCCATAGTGATAGAACTTGAAACTACATTTTTGTGCCAAGTTTCAAAGAGCTAGCACAAACCGTGTTTGATTTAGAGTTCCAACTACATGTATCCATATAGGAGAAAACAGAGTGAAACCTAAACATGAAAACGGTTTATGCAAAGGAACGGTTTAACCTAAAAGAACGAAATTGAGTGAGCCATTTGGGATTCGTGTACTGATAACTACCTGCAAGTATCATCAAGATTGGGTGAAAAAATGTTTGCTGAGATTTCAGGAAACTCGTAGTTTTTGGAAGCTTAGCAACCCCTTTCAATGAAAGTGATTCTCGTCAGTCTCTGCTTGGGGCAACTTCAATACCACACAAACCATAGTGATAGAACTTGGAACTACATTATTGTGCCACGTTTCAAAGAGCTAGCACAAACCGTGTTTGATTTAGAGTTCCAACTACATGTATCGAGAAAACAGAGTGAAACCTAAACATGAAAACGGTTACTGCAAAGGAACGGTTTAACCTAGAAGAACGAAATTTAGAGAGCCAAGTGGGATTCGTGTACTGATAACTACCTGAAAGTATCATCAAGATTGGGAGAAAAAATATTTGCTGAGATTTCAGGAAACTCGTATTTTTTTTGAAGCTTGGCAACCCCTTTCAATGAAAGTGATTCTCGTCAGTCTCTGCTTGGGGCTACTTCAATACCACACAAACCATAGCGATAGAATTTGGAACTACATTGTTGTGCCAAGTTTCAAAGAGCTAGCACAAACCGTGTTTGATTTAGAGTTCCAACTACTTGTATCCATTTAGGAGAAAACAGAGTGAAACCTAAACATGAAAATGGTTACTGCAAAGCAACGGTTTAACCTAGAAGAACGAAATTTGGTGAGCCAAGTGGGATCGTATACTGATAACTACCTGCAAGTGTCATCAAGATTGGGTGAAAAAATGTTTGCTGAGATTTCAGGAAACTCGTAGTTTTTGGAAGCTTGGCAACCCCTTTCAATGAATGTGATTCTCGTCAGTCTCTGCTTGGTGCTACTTCAATAGCACACAAACCATAGCGATAGAATTTGGAACTACATTGTTGTGCCAAGTTTCAAAGAGCTAGCACAAACCGTGTTTGATTTAGAGTTCCAACTACATGTATCCATTTAGGAGAAAACAGAGTGAAACCTAAACATGAAAACGGTTACTGCAAAGCAACGGTTTAACCTAGAAGAACGAAATTTGGTGACCCAAGTGGGATTCGTGTACTGATAACTACCTGCAAGTATCATCAAGATTGGGTGAAAAAATGTTTGCTGAGATTTCAGGAAAGTCGTAGTTTTTGGAAGCTTGGCAACCCCTTCCAATGAATGTGATTCTCGTCAGTCTCTGCTTGGGCCTACTTCAATAGCACACAAACCATAGCGATAGAAGTTGGAACTACATTATTGTGCCAAGGTTCAAAGAGCTAGCACAAACCGTGTTTGATTTAGAGTTCCAACTACATGTATCCATATAGGAGAAAACAGAGTGAAACCTAAACATGAAAACGGTTACTGCAAAGGAACGGTTTAACGTAGAAGAACGAAATTTGGTGAGCCAAGTGGGATTCGTGTACTGATAACTACCAGCAAGGATCATCAAGATTGGGTGAAAAAATGTTTGCTGAGATTTCAGGAAACTCGCAGTTTTTTGGAAGCTTGGCAACCCCTTTCAAGGAAAGTGATTCTCATCAGTCTCTGCTTTTGGCTACTTCATGGCACACAAACCATAGCGATAGAACTTGGAACTACATTATTGTGCCAAGTTTCAAAGAGCTAGCACAAACCGTGTTTGATTTAGAGTTCCAACTACATGTATCGAGAAAACAGAGTGAAACCTAAACATGAAAACGGTTACTGCAAAAGAATGGTTTAACCTAGAAGAACGAAATTTAGTGAGCCAAGTGGGATTCGTGTACTGATAACTACCTGCAAGTATCATCAAGATTGGGTGAAAAAATGTTTGCTGAGATTTCAGGAAACTCGTAGTTTTTTTGGAAGCTTGGCAACCCCTTTCAATGAATGTGATTCTCGTCAGTCTCTGCTTGGTGCTACTTCAATAGCACACAAACCATAGCGATAGAATTTGGAACTACATTGTTGTGCCAAGTTTCAAAGAGCTAGCACAAACCGTGTTTGATTTAGAGTTCCAACTACATGTATCCATTTAGGAGAAAACAGAGTGAAACCTAAACATGAAAACGGTTACTGCAAAGCAACGGTTTAACCTAGAAGAACGAAATTTGGTGACCCAAGTGGGATTCGTGTACTGATAACTACCTGCAAGTATCATCAAGATTGGGTGAAAAAATGTTTGCTGAGATTTCAGGAAAGTCGTAGTTTTTTGGAAGCTTCGCAACCCCTTCCAATGAATGTGATTCTCGTCAGTCTCTGCTTGGGGCTACTTCAATAGCACACAAACCATAGCGATAGAAGTTGGAACTCCATTATTGTGCCAAGGTTCAAAGAGCTAGCACAAACCGTGTTTGATTTAGAGTTCCAACTACATGTATCCATATAGGAGAAAACAGAGTGAAACCTAAACATGAAAACGGTTACTGCAAAGGAACGGTTTAACGTAGAAGAACGAAATTTGGTGAGCCAAGTGGGATTCGTGTACTGATAACTACCAGCAAGGATCATCAAGATTGGGTGAAAAAATGTTTGCTGAGATTTCAGGAAACTCGCAGTTTTTTGGAAGCTTGGCAACCCCTTTCAAGGAAAGTGATTCTCATCAGTCTCTGCTTTTGGCTACTTCAATGGCACACAAACCATAGCGATAGAACTTGGAACTACATTATTGTGCCAAGTTTCAAAGAGCTAGCACACACCGTGTTTGATTTAGAATTCCAACTACATGAATCCATATAGGAGAAAACAGAGTGAAACCTAAGCATGAAAACGGTTTCTGCAAAGGAACGGTATAACCTAAAAGAAGGAAATTGAGTGAGCCAAGTAGGATTCGTGTACTGATAACTACCTGCAAGTATCATCAAGATTGGGTGAAAAAATGTTTGCTGAGATTTCAGGAAACTCGTAGTTTTTTGGAAGCTTGGCAACCCCTTTCAATGAAAGGGATTCTCATCAGCCTCTGCTTGGGGCTACTTCAATGGCACACAAACCATAGCGATAGAACTTGAAACTACATTTTTGTGCCAAGTTTCAAAGAGCTAGCACAAACCGTGTTTGATTTAGAGTTCCAACTACATGTATCCATATAGGAGAAAACAGAGTGAAACCTAAACATGAAAACGGTTTATGCAAAGGAACGGTTTAACCTAAAAGAACGAAATTGAGTGAGCCATGTGGGATTCGTGTACTGATAACTACCTGCAAGTATCATCAAGATTGGGTGAAAAAATGTTTGCTGAGATTTCAGGAAACTCGTAGTTTTTGGAAGCTTGGCAACCCCTTTCAATGAAAGTGATTCTCGTCACTCTCTGCTTGGGGCAACTTCAATACCACACAAACCATAGTGATAGAACTTGGAACTACATTATTGTGCCACGTTTCAAAGAGCTAGCACAAACCGTGTTTGATTTAGAGTTCCAACTACATGTATCGAGAAAACAGAGTGAAACCTAAACATGAAAACGGTTACTGCAAAAGAACGGTTTAACCTAGAAGAACGAAATTTAGTGAGCCAAGTGGGATTCGTGTACTGATAACTACCTGAAAGTATCATCAAGATTGGGAGAAAAAAATATTTGCTGAGATTTCAGGAAACTCGTAGTTTTTTGAAGCTTGGCAACCCCTTTCAATGAAAGTGATTCTCGTCAGTCTCTGCTTGGGGCTACTTCAATAGCACACAAACCATAGCGATAGAATTTTGAACTACATTGTTGTGCCAAGTTTCAAAGAGCTAGCACAAACTGTGTTTGATTTAGAGTTCCAACTACATGTATCCATTTAGGAGAAAACAGAGTGAAACCTAAACATTAAAACGGTTACTGCAAAGCAACGGTTTAACCTAGAAGAACGAAATTTGGTGAGCCAAGTGGGATCGTATACTGATAACTACCTGCAAGTATCATCAAGATTGGGTGAAAAAATGTTTGCTGAGATTTCAGGAAACTCGTAGTTTTTTGGAAGCTTGGCAACCCCTTTCAATGAATGTGATTCTCGTCAGTCTCTGCTTGGTGCTACTTCAATAGCACACAAACCATAGCGATAGAATTTGGAACTACATTGTTGTGCCAAGTTTCAAAGAGCTAGCACAAACCGTGTTTGATTTAGAGTTCCAAC